>NC_051216.1:43449298-43654298 GCF_015220715.1 Pygocentrus nattereri
CAGTAGGGCAAAAGATGACAACTTTATTTTAATGAGCCCAGATTTAGTCTGCTTATAAAATTTGTTTGTACCAAAATCATAATTCATAATTTATTTTTATATTGCCATTTTCCAGGCTCTCTTCATTCCTTACACATAACGCTGCTGTTGGAAGAAAACCTCATATCTCCATTTTTGACGTTTTTAAGTTTCTGACATAATTTGAAAATACCTGTGGCACTTTACATGATGAATTGACTAAACGAATCAGCCCAAAATGACTTGGAAAAAATTCTGGTTCCATTGGCTTACGTTAAAAGTAAAGTAAGTTTTTTCCTTCTCTGGTAAAGTTACCATTTTGGAGATATAAGGTTTTCTTGTGATAACGATAAACTTTATATTACTATGTATATGCAGTGGCTTTTTTTAAAAACATTGCACCGCTTTATCTGAAAATATGAACATACATTATCTAGAAGAGCCTTCATTTTGTCGAAAATGTAGTTGGTTTCAGTGTCAATCCAAAAGTGCCTTGCTGCATTTCACACCAGTGCTGCTCACTTATTTCCAGTACTGCCATCTGTTTTCACACATGCACAGATTAAGAAATCTGAAAGAAATCAGAGTAAGAGCTCACAGCACTGAGAAATCAGAAAGAAATCAGAGTAAGAGCTCACAGCACTGAGAAATCAGAAAGAAATCAGAGTAAGAGCTCACAGCGCTGAGAAATCTGAAAGAAATCAGAGTAAGAGCTCACAGCGCTGAGAAATCTGAAAGAAATCAGAGTAAGAGTTCACAGCCCTGAGAAATCTGAAAGAAATCAGAGTAAGAGTTCACAGCCCTGAGAAATCTGAAAGAAATCAGAGTAAGAGTTCACAGCGCTGAGAAATCTGAAAGAAATCAGAGTAAGAGCTCACAGCACTGAGAAATCTGAAAGAAATCAGAGTAAGAGCTCACAGCGCTGAGAAATGTGAAAGAAATCAGAGTAAGAGCTCACAGCCCTGAGAAATCTGAAAGAAATCAGAGTAAGAGTTCACAGCCCTGAGAAATCTGAAAGAAATCAGAGTAAGAGTTCACAGCGCTGAGAAATCTGAAAGAAATCAGAGTAAGAGCTCACAGCGCTGAGAAATGTGAAAGAAATCAGAGTAAGAGCTCACAGCGCTGAGAAATCTGAAAGAAATCAGAGTAAGAGTTCACAGCCCTGAGAAATCTGAAAGAAATCAGAGTAAGAGTTCACAGCGCTGAGAAATCTGAAAGAAATCAGAGTAAGAGCTCACAGCACTGAGAAATCTGAAAGAAATCAGAGTAAGAGCTCACAGCGCTGAGAAATGTGAAAGAAATCAGAGTAAGAGCTCACAGCCCTGAGAAATCTGAAAGAAATCAGAGTAAGAGCTCACAGCGCTGAGAAATCTGAAAGAAATCAGAGTAAGAGTTCACAGCCCTGAGAAATCTGAAAGAAATCAGAGTAAGAGTTCACAGCCCTGAGAAATCTGAAAGAAATCAGAGTAAGAGTTCACAGCGCTGAGAAATCTGAAAGAAATCAGAGTAAGAGCTCACAGCACTGAGAAATCTGAAAGAAATCAGAGTAAGAGCTCACAGCGCTGAGAAATGTGAAAGAAATCAGAGTAAGAGCTCACAGCCCTGAGAAATGTGAAAGAAATCAGAGTAAGAGCTCACAGTGCTGAGAAATCTGAAAGAAATCAGAGTAAGAGTTCACAGCCCTGAGAAATCTGAAAGAAATCAGAGTAAGAGCTCACAGCGCTGAGAAATCTGAAAGAAATCAGAGTAACAGTTCACAGCGCTGAGAAATCTGAAAGAAATCAGAGTAAGAGCTCACAGCGCTGAGAAATCTGAAAGAAATCAGAGTAAGAGCTCACAGTGCTGAGAAATCTGAAAGAAATCAGAGTAAGAGTTCACAGTGCTGAGAAATCTGAAAGAAATCAGAGTAAGAGCTCACAGCGCTGGGAAATCTGAAAGAAATCAGAGTAAGAGCTCACAGTGCTGAGAAATCTGAAAGAAATCAGAGTAAGAGCTCACAGCCCTGAGAAATCTGAAAGAAATCAGAGTAAGAGCTCACAGCGCTGAGAAATCTGAAAGAAATCAGAGTAAGAGCTCACAGTGCTGAGAAATCTGAAAGAAATCAGAGTAAGAGTTCACAGTGCTGAGAAATCTGAAAGAAATCAGAGTAAGAGCTCACAGCGCTGGGAAATCTGAAAGAAATCAGAGTAAGAGCTCACAGTGCTGAGAAATCTGAAAGAAATCAGAGTAAGAGCTCACAGCGCTGAGAAATCTGAAAGAAATCAGAGTAAGAGCTCACAGCCCTGAGAAATCTGAAAGAAATCAGAGTAAGAGTTCACAGCGCTGAGAAATCTGAAAGAAATCAGAGTAAGAGCTCACAGCGCTGAGAAATCTGAAAGAAATCAGAGTAAGAGTTCACAGCGCTGAGAAATCTGAAAGAAATCAGAGTAAGAGTTCACAGCACTGAGAAATCTGAAAGAAATCAGAGTAAGAGCTCACAGCGCTGAGAAATCTGAAAGAAATCAGAGTAAGAGCTCACAGCCCTGAGAAATCTGAAAGAAATCAGAGTAAGAGCTCACAGCGCTGAGAAATCTGAAAGAAATCAGAGTAAGAGCTCACAGCGCTGAGAAATCTGAAAGAAATCAGAGTAAGAGCTCACAGCCCTGAGAAATCTGAAAGAAATCAGGGTAAGAGCTCACCTGCACTAATAAATCTGATTACTGAGCTAAAATCCAACTCTTTTTATCAGATTTCTAGATCAGAGTTTCAGAGTATGCTGTTTACACGACCATTTGAATAATCAGATAACTGCAGAAACATGATCATAATCAGATTCTTGAGGCATGTAAACACACTTGTGGCCTTTTTCTCAGTAGTAGCCTCAGGCTCATTACCATTGTGTTAATATTTCTGTACAGTACTGTTGTGTTTATGCTGAACGTCTTGTATGCTCTGGATAGACACTGTCATATTGTTCTTATGCGTGTGTGTGTGTGTGTTTGATACTGTTCCTGTGTTCTCTCAGGTCCTGTTCTCAGGTCAAGCAGAAGGCGTGTGTGCGTGTATGTGAGATGTGGACGGCCAGCTGCCTGGACGAGGTGTGCGAGAGCACCACCAGTCCAGACACGAGCTTTGTCATCGGCTGGCCCACATACAACTGTGTGGCTACTTTCAGGTATGTGTTCACATGACATATGTGTCATATGACAGATGGTGGTGGATTAAAGGTTTGATAATATTAATAATTGTATTAAAGGGCCCATTTCCTACATTTTTCTTGTGTGTAAGGTCCACTTATAATGTTTGTTTGGGTTTATGTACCAAAATATAATTCAGTTTATAACACCGCTCTTTAAAATTAACCAGTCTTTGGCAGTTATGTTTGTGACATCACAAGTACAGTGATTTCAGAACAAGCTTAGTTTCCGTATATGGACAGTGTGGACTGAGGAGTAAACAGCATGCTTAGAAACTTTGACAAAGTTTGCATGCTATGTAATAAAAACGTGAGGAAAATTCAGATTAAGCAGAAGACGTTCCCGTTCCCTTTAATACTGACACGACTGGGTCCCACTACATTTGGATGGCCCCGTACTCTATAAACACACACACACACACACACACACACACACTCCTTCTAAACCACTTATCCTTCTGGGTCACTGGGGGAACTGGAGCCCATCCCAGCAGTCATTAGACAGAAGGCAGGATACACCCTGGATAGGTTACCAGTCCATCTGTGATTGGTGTCCAATCTGGTGATTATTAATAGTGTTAGGATAAGGATTAACAACAAGGGTATGGTTAAGATTCGGTTCTGTATGGAGGTTAAGAGTTGAGTAAGAGTGAGTGTTGGGTAAAATAAAGGTGAAATTGATTAAGTTAAAAGACAAGTTGAAGGGGAATTCCACGATTTTCTGAAATACATTTACATTTACAGCATTTGGCAGACACTTTCATCCAGAGCGACTTATAATTTGATCATTTTTTACACAGGTAGGTGAAGATAGTGTTAGGAGTCTTGCCCAAGGACTCTTATTGGTATAGTGTAGGGTGCTTCCCAAGGCAGGGATTGAACCCCAGTCTACAGTGTAGAGGGCAGTGTTGGTACCTACTACACTATACTAAAATATCACTGCAGAATTCAGTCACTGAGGTCATTTAGAGTGGTTTTCTGTGAGACTGTATAAAGAAATGTATGTCCACAACTCAAATATATCCATTTTATTTACTATCCTGAATGACCAGTGTTGATAATGATTAAATACTGGTAAATCAGAGAAAAAAATGTTTTCATTGGATACTACTCTGCTTACGACACCCTGCATGAGCTTAAAAATATATTTTAGACCAAAACCTTCTCAAAACTATCATAAAACCATGGCAGCAGGTGGTGTAGTCATAACTACTTCATGTGACAACTCATCTGAAAGAACTTTTAGAGGCAGTGGACGCTTCAGATGTCTGGTTCCCATCACCACCACTACGTTGTTCCTCTACAATGAAGCATTTAACATCAAACCACTCTGAATGATTTTGTTCATGTCTCAATGATCAAATCATACAGAAAAAAAAAATCTCAGTAGAATTTCCGTTTAAGCATCTACAAAGCATCTACAGTTGGCTGTCCAAATAAAGTGTAACCCATAACTGCACTAATAATGGGGCAAATATGTATTTATGGGGTTTCTATATTTCCTTTCTCTCTAGCACGGCATCCCAGAAAGAGAGGTGGTTCTCCCTACTTGAAAGGTAATGAAATCTCATACCGCACTATGGGCCAGTTAGTCAGACTCAGATTAACCTAAAATGGTGAATCACTATTGACACTGCAGCTTAGTCCAAGACTAAGCTTGAACCATGTTCAGGAAACCAACCCTATTTGTCCAGAAGTTTGTAGACACCTGCTCATCCAACGTTTCTTCTGGAATGAAGGGGATTAATAGGGAGTTTGTTCTGCCTTGCTGCAGTAACAGCCTCTACTCTTCTGGGAAGGCTTTATACTAAGTGTTGGAACATTGCTGTGAGGTTTTGATGGCAGCCTCAAGAGCTTTCGTGAGGTCGGGGCTTGATTTTGGATGATCAGCTTTGGCTCACTCCATCTAAGATTGAGCTCCATCACTACAGAGAACATGGTTCCATTGCTTCACCACAGAATACTGGGGGCTTTAAACCCCTCTAGCTGACACCGGGCATTGGGCAAGGTGACCTTAAGTTCATGTGTCAGCAATAGGTGCATCTTTATGTACTTTTAGAAGGACTGTCTGGATTCATTTGGACATAGACTGTCCAAAGAAACCATAGAAACATAGAAAGAAACCAAGTTCTCTTTTTCTTTCTACTCATTTTCTCACATTTGCTCCCTCAATCCAGCTGTATACAAGAGGAGAAAGAGCATGATGACCCCAAAGTCATCCCACTCAAGATATATGTGAAGGATGCTGGGAATTGTGCCTACGTAAGGCAGAGATTTTATGTTTTATGTGCATTTTTCTGAATACAGTGTGTCTGTACAGGTGATATGAGTGTGTAAATGTACTTTTCTAATTGTTAGGCAAAAGCTCTCTCTGTCAGAAATACAGACTGCACCTCTGACGTTATCAACGCAGCGCTACAGCAGTTTGGATTGCCGGTGAGTGTCTCACTGGAAGCTGAATTTTCCCAAATTTTTTTTAGAAAAAGGGTTTGACGTACTATGGTACTGTGCAAAAGTCAGAGACTACCTCTCATTTATTTAATTTCCACTCAGAACTGCTGTTAAGTACAAGTTATTCATATATGTATGTATATATATATATATATATATATATATATATATATATATATATATATAAAATCATCAGAAGGGGGGTTTAAAACCTAGGCCGGCCTAGTGTTTCTTTAAAGAGCTGCGTTTCAAAATGAACTGCTTTTGTGATGTCACAAACATCAACAGATTTACATTTCTGCCTGCTCAGCCTGTGACAGTGACATGTTTAGCTGCTCATTCACATTGAAGTTATAAGAAGTGTTTCAGGCCAGACTGCTTTCTGAATGCAGCCAATTACAAGAACAGCGGTTATTTACATGTATTTAAAGGCACTGTAGCAAAAAGCCAGGCTGTTTAATTATAAAGGATAAAGAAAGGTTGGAAAATGATCACGTAACAATAACTTTTGACACATAAACCCTACAAAAACGACATAAAAATGTTTATGATTTCATCTTATGTGTCCACATTCAGGGAACTGTGAAGGACTTTCAGCTGTGGGTGAGCTCCAGTAAGGATGAGGCTCCGTACCCTCTGATTGGTGAGGATGACAAAGTCACTGCAAGTTATACTCCACCAAATATTCAATATAATTCAATATAAATAGTGTAATGAGTGTAATTAATGACATTCAGTGGAATATAAAATTCATAGAGCTCTATTTCAGTATATATAACACTAGCTAAAGCTCGTTGTAAGGTTCATATAAAATATTTGTGGAAATTTGTGCAAGACAATTGAAATTTTACCCCTTCAGGTCATGAGTTCCCGTACAGTATAAAGATGAACCACATACTGGCGCTGCAGCAAGATGGAGAGATGCTTCCTCACCACCAGGTGGCGCTGCTGTCTGATGATACACGCTGTCAGTTCATCCTTAGGCCTTGTAGAGTGAACTGCAACCGCACAGTATCAGGTGACGCCACAAAATATGACTTATTCTAACAGTGTCCATTCCTCTTCCATCTTTTTTAACTTTCAAAATGACCAGGACAAGTTAACCAGTCATAGCCACAGTGCATAAACTAGCATTCGAAAGTTTTGAGTCAATGGGCCTCATTCACCACCATCTTTGTAAGTTTTTTAATTAGTTCTTGAGGAAAAAAACACACCCACACACACACACTCATTTTATATTTTATATATATATATATATATATATATATATATATATATACACACACAGTATATACAGTGTATGTATGTATGTGTGTATATATATATTTTGGTCAATTTAGTCAATTGTTTTACGTTTTATATATATATATAATGTAAAACAATTGACTAAATTGACCAAAATGTTATAAAAATAGACACGAGTGGCTCCTAGGCAGATGATAGCTCATTAAATAGCTCTTTATTAATAAATTATAAATAATAGCTATTATTTATCATTTAATCTCATTTATCTTCATTTAATATCATTAAACTTTTTGTTGTTCCTGAAAAAAGTACCTGAACTATTGAATTGGGGCCAGTTGTGGGCTGGAGGTTAGGGAACTGGGCCTACGACCGGAAGGTCGCCGGTTCGAGCCCCAGAGCTAACAGTACATGATTGAGGTGCCCTTGAGCAAGACACCTAACCCCCAACTGCTCACTGGGCGCTGCGAATAAGGCTGCCTACCGCTCCAGGCAAGTGTGCTCACGTGTTTCACTTGATGGAGAGGTTAAATGCGGAGGTTAAATTTCCCCGTTGTGGGACTAATAAGGGTCACTTAATTCAATTCAGTTCATTTGAATTACATTCGGTTTCTAGTTTTCTTTTTGTAAGTCATTATTATATTTAAAATAACAAATGTTATTATATGATTATATATTATTATATATAAGTAAAGGTAATGTGTGTGACTGCTCCTCATTCTCTTTACGGCTTGATCTCTCTCTCTCTTTTCCTTCTTTCAGATGAACCCAGGATTAAGAGAAAGGTGCCATTGTTTACTTGGCCATTCAGACGGAGCTCCACCACAGACCTGGACAGCCACCTACAATCATCAACATCTCCTGACTTCACTGCTGGCTGTCTGTTTGGACAGCCACTCAGTGATGTAATCGTTGACAACACCCTTCCTCCACCCATCAAGGTGAGGAACAACATAAATACAACATCAGTTCATTACTTGTTTTTATTTATTAGAGACAATAGCTCATCTGACGCTGCACAGTTTGTGTTGGTCAGAGGATGCTGCCCACAGGACGCCGTTGGCTGGATATTTTTGGTTGGTAGACTATTCTCAGTCCCGCAGAGACACTGAGGTGTTAAAAGGTGTTTGATCCACTCAGACCAGCACAACACACACTAACACACCACCACGTCAGTGTTACTGCACTGCTGAGAAAGATCCACCACCCAAATAGTACCTGCTCTGTGAGGGTCCATGGGGGTCCTGACCACTGAAGAACAGGGTAACAGAGTATCAGAGAAACAGATGGACTACAGTCTGTAACTGTAGAACTACAAAGTGCAGCAATACAGTAAGTGGAGCTGATCAAATGGACAGTGAGGTGTACTTAATGAAGTGGACAATTGTTGGGTATTTAACAGAAACTACAAAGAAGCAGTAACTAAATAAAATATTAAAATTTTCAGCATTTATTGTGTCCACTCTTCATCTTTATTACAGCTTCCATTCTTTTTCAGTTTTCCAAAAAATCTACAGGGCTATTTTTCCATTACATTTCCGAAGTTCAGTCTTAGAAGTTGACTGTATTTTTTGATTCTCACAATCCGAGTAGTTCCAAGCACATTCAGTGGACTCTGGGGTGGTCAGTCCATTGTTCAGCTCCTTTGTTTGATGTGTCCGTCTCCTTTTCTCAGCGAGGTTCTTCTTGAGCAGCTACACGTCCTTTCAGACCCACAGCACTGAGTGGTCTTCTCACAGTGGAAGGATGGACAGAAACTCCTGTGGATGTTTTCAGATCTGAAGCAGCTTGATTTTCTCCTCTCTCTCAGAGATGAAAGCTTTAAGTGCTGTTGATCTGACAGTTTTGGTGTCTACCAGGTCTTGAATGGTTGTTAGGGGTTTTTGAACTTCAGTTTTAGAAATTCCTGGGGGGTTTTTTTCACTCATTTTCCTTGGACTTTCTCCTACCTTGTGCAAGTGGATTATCTTGTATCTAATCTGAGCCATTATGATTGGAAATTAAACGAGTGAAGCTACTTTCTGACTTTTGCACAGTAGTGTGCATGTGATGTATCATCAGAATGTCTCCATATATCATGATGTTACACTTTTTACCATATCGCCCACCCTCTGCATATCTCATTAGTAATAAACTGTGGCTGTATTCCAGGACATGCTGCTGTGTTTGAGTATTGAGGGTGCTGCGACTTGTGGAATATTCCGCCGCTCTGCCGGGGTGAAGGCCTGCCGGGAATTAAGAATGAAACTGGACTCCGGTACCTACCACCACTGCCTCAACGAAGAATCTGTATTTGTAACTGCGGCTGTTTTTAAAGTACGTAGTGCTTTTGTATCCTGTTTTTAAAAGCTATTCACATATTTCGTTTGAAGCACTTAGTATCTAGTAAACGAGTTATCCCCATATCTTTGCTGGCAGGCATTTCTCACTTTGTTTCACATGGATGTGTTTTTGTTGTAGAACTATTTTCACAGTCACACCAAAACAGTAGTTTGTGATTAGTGGTTTGACTATCAGGCAGATCTTCTTGTCAAAGCAGGCAGTTCTTGGCCATGTTGAGTGATGAAACCTGCCAGATTCTCCAGTAATAGTCTGATACTTAACTCAGTGTGTGTTTGATTACTAGGAGTTCCTGCGTAATATTCCAGCTAGTCTGTTGTGTGAAGATCTCTATGACCAGTGGCTCAGAGCAGTGGAGTGCAATGCAGAAAGAGGAAACGAGAGCAGCGTGCAAGAAGTGCAGAGGTGAGCTCTAAGTATCTAAGTAAATTATATATTAGGGAATTGTAGAATATGGGCCTTTTAGGGTATTAGTCAAGACATTTGCTGTATAATTTACAGTAAAGTTTGCCCAATGTTTGGATTACAGTCTAGCTTTAGGGGAGGGTGTCTCTCTATCTGTCCAGATCTGTTAAGCCAGGCTTACACTAAACAATTTTGGGTCATTTTTAGGCCAAATTTGGTCAGAGCCGACTGAATTTTAGCATTGGGCTGAATTTCAACTTCAGCAGTCATTTCAAGATCAGCAGTCATTTGCTGTGCAGTGCGAGGAGGGAAGTGATACCCGATTAACTGTCTGAATGAGCTCGGACTGAGGTGAATGCTAGTTCTGTTACATCAGCTAACACACACTGTGCTGGCAGACATGGCGGAGTGATGAGAGGAGAAGGACGGCCGTCCTACCCAAACAGAGAGTGAGGGCAATTGTGCTGTCTCGGACTCCCGGCTACAGATGTTTTTCATTTAATTTAATTTTTTTATTATATCTTTATTTAACAGGCTAATCACCAGGGATGCACTGAAATGAACATTTTTGACCGAAACTAAATAAAATGAAACATTTGTACAGAATACCGATCACAGTTTTTCGCTAATTAATTTTCATGAATTTTGCCACTTTTTTCACCATCGCATAAATTAAATAGGCTAAACGTATTTTTGACTTGGTTTTGAAAGAAAAATCAATTACTAAACTGCAATGTAAAAATATTTATTGAACACTGAACATTTTTTAACATCGCAGCAGACATACTAACAAAGCACAATGACTTAAATAAATTAGCAGGGGGAAAAAAATTGCCCCAGCCCCAGTAAAAGTGAAAAAAGAGAAAAAGAAAAGAGAGAGAGAGAGAGAGTGAGTGAGAGAGAGAGAGAGATGGAGCTGGAAACTTCAACACACTGCTCCGGTGTGACTCGCTTGTAAAAATAACGCATTAAACTGGGTTTTAGCCTAGAGCAGTTGGCACTAACCCTGGCGTTCTACTCTGGTTCTGTCTATGGCCAGGAGCTAGAAAAATTGCGTCATTTGTTCAGTATAAATTATTAGGTCTTTTCACTTATTTTTGGCTAATTTTGGTTGCCGAATATTCGGTGCATCCCTAGTAATCACACTGAGATTAAAAATCTCTTTTACAGGTGAGCCCTGGTCAAGAAGTCACGTCAAGTCAAAGTTTGTTTATATTGCGCTTTTTACAACAGGTGTTGTTACAAAGCAGCTTTACGGAAAAAATCTGGGTCTGAGCCCGCAGTGAGCGAGCCAGTGGCAAGGAAAAACTCCCTAAGAGAAAATAACCAAGGCAGCACACAAAACTATCTACAAAAGAAGCACTACAGCTATTCTTAGGTTATAGAACTTTGGGCCTGCCGGTGGGCCATAGCCATTTAAGGGGCTAATAGAATGATTTTTAAAGTCATCTTTGTGAAATAGGCTGTAGCAAGACTGCCATGTTCATCAACACCTGGTTGTAGTTTCAGTGCACAGTGTGGTGCAAGTTAGCAGAGCTGTTGTAGCTCAGTTTCTCAGCGTTTTTGCTCTGTCATAGACAGAGCTGTCTGTAGAGACAGCGTTTAACATGCATTGTGAGCACCCATGTCACAGCAGGTCAGTTGGACTGAGCATTTTTGTACAGGGTGAGCCTATAAATCGCAGGCTTTAGCTGTACATCCATTATCTTAGTACTAACAAAGTACTGAAATCCCATAGGGACACTAACAGAAATTAGCTTTGTCATAGAGGTAGTTTTTGATCATTTGTGACTGGCTCTAACACTCACAGTTCGCCATTGCTCTCTGTATCCAGGACCGCCTTCCAAATTCAGATTTTATTGTTTTAAGGGAGCTCAAGTCTTTTCACTCCACTGTAATTTGGCTGGGTTTGCGCTATAAAGCCTGATCATGTCTCTGTTCTCAGGCTGATCCAGCTCTTACCTAAGGAGCACTGTCTGTTGCTGAAACACGTGATAGCAATGCTTCACTACGTCCAGAGCCATGCCGACCACAACCAGATGAACTCCTCTAACCTGGCCGTGTGCATCGCCCCGAGTCTGCTGTGGAGTAACTCTTCGCTCACTCTGCAAGAGGACACCAAGAAGGTAGACCTGCGCAGTCTTGAGAATTTGTTATTAATGGCAGGAAGTTTTTTTTTTTTTTTTCAAAATCCTGTTTATTTCAATCACTGAGATGTAATGAAAGTCATTCAGAGAGGTTTGAAGTGAAGTGATGCATTATAGAGAAACTTAAAAGCTCTGATTTCTTTACTTACGAGCGCTAATTTCTTTACTTACGAGCTCTGATTTCTTTACTTATGAGCTCTGATTTCTTTACTTACGAGAGCTAATTTCTTTACTTACGAGCGCTAATTTCTTTACTTACGAGCGCTAATTTCTTTACTTACGAGCTCTGATTTCTTTATTTATGAGCTCTGATTTCTTTACTTAAGAGCGCTAATTTCTTTACTTACGAGCGCTAATTTCTTTACTTACGAGCGCTAATTTCTTTACTTAGGAGCTCTGATTTCTTTATTTATGAGCTCTGATTTCTTTACTTACGAGCGCTAATTTCTTTACTTACGAGCTCTAATTTCTTTATTTATGAGCTCTGATTTCTTTACTTATGAGGGCTAATTTCTTTACTTACGAGCGCTAATTTCTTTACTTACGAGCTCTGATTTCTTTATTTACGAGCTCTAATTTCTTAATTTATGAGCTCAGATTTCTTTACTTATGAGCGCTAATTTCTTTACTTACGAGCTCTGATTTCTTTACTTACGAGCTCTGATTTCTTTATTTATGAGCTCTGATTTCTTTACTTATGAGCGCTAATTTCTTTACTTACGAGCGCTAATTTCTTTACTTACGAGCTCTGATTTCTTTATTTACGAGCTCTAATTTCTTAATTTATGAGCTCAGATTTCTTTACTTGAGCTGTGATTTCTTTATTTAACGAGCTCTAATTTCTTTACTTACGAGCTCTAATTTCTTTATTTATGAGCTCAGATTTCTTTACTTGAGCTCTGATTTCTTTACTTGCTCTGATTTTTTTTACAGTGGTGGTTGGGAGTTATAATGTCTTATTAGACATTACGCTGAAATAGCCATTTTATTTTATATCAAAAGTGGCCAGTGACCTGATGTCCTTGTGTTCTTTCACATGTTGGCTCAAAGTTTTTTTTTTTTTCTTTTCTTTTGGACACACAGCAACTGCCATTTTCTCATTTTCACAGTTTTGTTCTAACTATTGTCTGTAGTTTTTGTGATGTTTTCCTAATGAACTGGCACTGAATGAATGACTTTTTAAAAATAAAAATCCAAGAGAGGTTTTTGCTTTTCTTCAGTTCACTTTGAGCTGTGTGGGGCTAAATTTGGTGCAGGTGACATCAGATCTGCTAGTAGTACCAATCAGATGTATATGTACGTCAGCTACTCGCGTTCTTCTCCCTCGCTTGAAGTAACTGCTCTCCAGCTGTCCCAGACAAAACTCCCAGCAAGTCTGTTATTTAAGCGTTTCCAAATTTGTTAACGTTGCTTGTTGTGAAGGTTTATTACGCCGTTGTTTATAGTGTAGCTAGACGCTGCTTCCTACCTGCATTAGCCACCTGTTTGCAGGATCCTATAAACTGACTTCTCCATAGGAATAAAATAATACTTTAGCTTAGTGTTATGTCAGCTACATAAGCATACATAGCCAGAGTGGAATATTTGGAGCATATATCTATTATTCAGTTGTAATATATTGTATGTGTTAATTATATACAACATTTTAAATTTAAATCCATGTTGTCTGGGGTTTTAGACCAAAACATTTTCTCAGAACTATTGCAAAACAAGGTGTGTTTACAAGCACTCATAATTGGATTTCTGCAGTTATCTGATTATTCAAGTACTCATGTGAAGAGCATGCTCTGATTTCTTAGATCGGCGTTAGGTCTAGAAATCTGATTAAGAAATCTGATAAAGAGGCTGGATTTTAGATTATAATTATATATTATAAATAATTAGATTTCTCAGTACATGTGTACCTTACTCAGATTTCTTTCAGATTTCTTAGTCTGCACATGTGTGAAAACAGATGGCATGCTTGACGAAATGAAGGATTTAATTATTCTTCATCTTCTAGATGATGTATGTTCATATTCTCAGGTGAAGTGGCTTGTTTTAAAACAGAAGCCACGGCATAAAGTTTGAGTTTTACATTATGTTTACATCACACCTTCTTCTGTGAGTTTATTGACTGGTTGCAAAGCAGAAATCTGATTAATCCTCATTATTTGATTACTCACAAGTTAATGCGTTGCTCATATTACCGGGAAAAAAAAAGATCTTTATAAAATTTTTATAAAATCTTTATAAAACACAGCCTAGATATCAGTTTGAAAACCATTGCATTAAAGATCTTGTGGTTTTTATGAGCCTCTGAACTACCAACAGGTTTGCGACCTTGTTCGCTTCTTGATTGACAACTGCCATTCTGTATTTGGGGAGGACATCACATCTCTTATTGACCTTTCTTTGGACAGCAGGAGGAACTGCAGATCTGGTAAGTACAATAACTCACAAACAATACTTCAGTTCATAGTGCAGCTAGTATGCCTAGCTGTCCTGATGAGGTCATAGAAGTGGAAACCAGAGAAAGTAGAACGAGGTCGACATCTGACTTAAATAAAAAAGAACACAGAGGTAAAGTAAAGAGATAAGGCAAAGTAATCCTAATCTTAAAACTAAAGAGCTTATAGCATAAAGCTATGCTTACCTCTATAGCTATGTGCTTTCATATGAGGGCTTACACAGTAAAGAACATCTGGAAAGTATAACATTGGACACAAAGACTTCAGTTTAAGGAAAAAAATCGAAGAAACAAGGCAAAAATTGCTCACACTGTTCATAGGCACTGCCATTTTTGTGAGTATATATGCATTCTAATATTGATGTTTGCAACGCGTCCCAAAAAGAACTAAGAATGTTGTTAAATATTCAGAAAAATGAATAAAATAGGTGATGCAGTCATGCTTTGGGATTGAAGGACCAGCTTGGAAAGACTGGAAAGCAAGAATGGATTGAGGCTCCGACTGCTTAAGAACAATTTTTCTTGAGAAGTTTTGCAAGGATTTTTAATTTTATGGTGCGTTCAATCGTCAAAAGAAAAATCTCTGTGTGTAATAAAGTAAGACCAAAAGCACTACTGAATGCCCATGACTTTCCACCCCTAAGATTGGGCTCACAAATACAAACACTGTTCATCCACATCCACAATTGCAAGCATGTCCAAAAATGCTGCCAACTTCTCTGGGTTCGAGCTCATCTGAAGTGCACAGATGCTGTAGAAATGTGTATTTATGAAAATGATAGATAGCGTTCTCTGGTCCACGTATGTAAAAGACCGTCCAGATTCTTACCAGCATAAAATTCAAACGCCAGGGTCTGACATGGTGTGGGGAGGTATTGGTGTCTGTGGTGTAGGTTACTTGCAAAACTGTGAAACAATGAAAGATATATACACATTTTGGAGCAACAGATGCTGCTTTTTAGATGCCATCTTTTTCAGGGAAGTCCATGCTTATTTCCGCCTGACAATGGCAAGAAACACTCTGTCTTCCTGTCTCCTATTGAAAACTGTGGTGCATTAAGAAGTGCAAATACAGTGATGAAGACTATATGGTTGTGCAGCTATAAATAAACATGAATTTTTGTTTTGGTGCCTAGTTTACATTTCATTCTATACTGTATTTTATTATCATATAGCAGTTATTAATACAAGTGATTCTAAACATTTATACTTTTATAACTTTTAACCTTTTAAACTGATATGATAGCTACTATGTAGCTAAAGACGTTCACCACAAAGGAGCCTTTTGCACCAGTCAGGACCAGTTTAATGAGATTAAATGTAGCAGCATAATTGGTGAATGGAAGTGAAATGAACCCTGACAAATTACATTGAAGTTACCATGCCATAACCATTTTTTCCATCGTCTCTAGCAGGTTCTTTGCGGCATTTTTCAGACTCCTGTTATGACAGTCTGGAGAATGAGCTGAATGCTGAACCTGAGGATCTTCCCTCGATCCGCCTCAACATGCTGAGCCAAGATTCGCTAATCTCTCTGAGTGACTGTGATCTTGACCAATCAGAGCTTGACGTTGAACCTGACTCCTCCCTACCACTTGCTCGAATCAAGACCTTTACACCTACTGTACGTCAACTTCGGCCTCAGAAATTGCGTCGCTGTTCTGAGCCGGCCTTGGTGGGCCATGCCCCCTTGAGCCTGGAAGTACGTAAGGCAAGCCTTGATAGCAGTGCCATGCAAGAAGAAATGAGGGTTGAGGATGGTAAAGACAACGTGTTCCTGGAACACGGCTTACGAAACCTGAAGCTAACATGCAGAGGGGGCAGAGTCAGCCAACATGGGCGACAAAACTTGCGATTGAGCAACACTGGATCCAGTTTGTCATCCTCTGCAAGTTCTTCCTCATCTGTGAGCTCAATGGAAATTTCATCAGACAGTGTTTTCTCTCAAAGTGATGAACACTGTGGCGCTCTTGGTCCCCAAGGTTCTTCACTGAAGTTCCAATCTGAAGTACCTTTGCAGAAGAACCACAATTGTTTACATCCAGTTACCTTGACAGAAGGGTATCCATCACAAGAACCAGGCAGCTTTCAGATCCATGGGGGATCATGTGTCAAGCATCTTTCTTGCAGGGCCAGCAAACCTCCATCTTACCAGGAGGCGTTATTGTACCTTAACAGAAGTCCTCCAGCACAAATGCTGAAAAATAGTCCCCTCCCACAAACGTCATCTATGCAGCTCTTCCATGAAGAAAAGAGCCTTTTCTACAGGGGTCCAGCACCCTGCCCAATAGTGGAACCCCAGAGTCCCTCAAATCGCCCAACTCTTAGCACCAGCTGCTCTGAGGCTCACCCACGGTCAGACAAAGCCATTGCAAATCTGGACCCTTGGGCAGACAACGAGGTTTTCCTACCTCAGAGTGTGTTTTTTGGACAGAGCTGCAGGCTGACATTGCAGAGGTCCAGGCTTCTATCTCAGGACACAGTACCCACTCTTCCTGGCCCTCTCTCAGGCAGGTCCAAAGGACTTGGCTCCCATCATTCCACCAGGCAGAATGCCCAGAACTCTTTCATAAAGCCAGCCTCTAATGGACTGGGAGTGGTCAGGGGTTTGGAAGACCTGGACCAGTGCAGTGGTGGACTGTACTGTGGTCAATGGGGTGAAGACCTGGAGCATGGACTCCAACCAGAGGAGTCCTATGTTTAAAGACAGCACTAGAAATTTGCATCATGACAATTTTTGCTATTTGAATACTGTGCATTTTTAATTCAATAGTAGTCTAAGATCCCAAAACTGAAATTAATATAAAGAAAGAATGAAAACACAAAAAGTTTAGGACTCATTTGTTGCATGACGCCAGGACAAGAAGTGATCCATACTGTACCCGTACTTGCTTGTGTCCTGACATTCTCTACAGTCAAAAACTTATTTGAAGATTATCCAACAAATATATTTCATTTATTTATATTATATAATATTATATAAACTAATCATACAAATATCAGATTAAGTAAACAAATTACAATACGAGCTTGAATAGCCTCATATTTGAATAACCACGCCCATGTCTAGTAATCACACACTTGTTGAAAGACATTTCCTTGTAATGTGCTTTCTATTATACAGCTTTATATAGTACAGTTATATATTGCTCAGTACTTTCTGTAAGTCAGACTTATGTTAATGGATAATATAAGTATTCTATTTTGTTCATATATTGTCTGACCATGGAAACCATATGTTTTGTAACTTAATGCTCATAGTGGGCCTCGTATTGTATTTATGTATTTCTTAGCTTAATAAAAAAAGACTGAATTTCCATAAGTTTGATCAAATTTTCTCAAGCGCCTAAAACATGTGTACAGTACTGTATTCATACAGTGGTGTCCAAAGGTTTTGGTGACCCTGGTTGTATGTTTTGATGATTTGCAAAATACAAAAAATTGTATTTGCAGAAGTTATGGCACCTTTTATATATATATTGTCCCCCCCCCCAATATGTTAAACACAGCAAAAAGAGGTTAACTGAGAGTAAATGAACTCTGTTTTGTGAATAACTGTTGTTTACCTTGTCTGACCATTAAAATACATTCACTTTTAACTTCATTCTCTGTATTTTATGCACAGTGTATTTACATGTTTCTAAGATTTGGCTTAATAAAAAATAACTGAATTTTATAGCACTGCTGAAATTTCAGACCTCATCTGAAATCAACAGCTGCATGTAAAAGCTGGAAACTGTTGTCAGTGAACATGCACATGTACATATAACAGCACAGTCCAAACGTCCTTTTTATGAAGGCCCACTTTATTTTTATTTAGGTGTCTTTTTTAACAGCATAATATCCTATCCATGCAGTACCTTAATATTAATGCTATACCTCTACACTCACTCTAAAGGCAATGATTTGAAAGGTCTAACAAAAATAGACATCAGTGAAAGTGCTGCAATCCTGGGTTTGTCCACAGTAGACCCCATTTGTATTAGGCATGAGCACTTTTTAAAACCATGGTATTAAGTCATGGGATTAAGTGTGTTTTTGTTTGTAAAAAAAACTATATGACATTATAATAAATGCTGATAAACATAAACAGTAAAAACCCAATGATATACATAAAATCACTACTTGTATTTGTATATTTGTTGTATTTCTTGTAATATTGTGTTTTTCAAATAAACACTTATTGCCCAAATAAATTGCTTTTCTAATCTAATCAAATTTTTCATAGGTGCTTAGAATTTTTGCATAGCATTTTATATTTAATTTATATTTAGTATTTTATATATAAATATATTCTTACAAATATTATTATAATATAAGTAAATGTTTTATGTGTTAAATTCGGCAAATGTGCACTGAAGTTTACACAATGTCAGATTAAGTTTTGTCCCTGTAGTGGAAGTGTTAGTTATTATTGTCACTTAGAAAATTGACAAAACAAATTGCACTTATCCTGGTTATTAGTGAGCCTTTTAAAAAACAATCCATAAAGAAAATGTACAGATCTTTTAAAACACTTCAAACTGGCAGTTTTAATATTAAGATCTCAAATGCATGCAAAAATTCAGAATTGCACAACTTTCTGAATTTCAAATGTTCATGAATTTTTCATGAATTTCAGAATTTTGTGTCATGATCTCATATTTTAAAATCACATATCAGTAATTTAATTGCATTACACATGTATTGGCAGTATGCAAATGTAATGTAAACAAAAAACAGGTTAGGTACTTCAGAGACAAAACAGCTGTTAAACAACATTTGATTTCATTTCATTCAAATTTGTTACATTTAAAGTCAATATTTGTAGTTTGTGGATTTATAGAACATAGTTACATGTTTATTTATTCATTTTGAGCAACATATATATTACAGTGCCTTTTATCTTCCACTAAATTCCAGTCCTCATAGAGCTCTACTTATTTCTATGTTGTACTATTTTAACAGTATAACAAAGAAGCTTTAGCCACTTTTCATGTTGATGACAACGTCAAAGTTCAGACAGTTCACATCTGCTGAGCTCTTTATGTCTGTGCAGAACAAGGGTGGTCAATATGTTTTGGTACAAACATGAAAAGGGTCCAAATTGGAGGTGTGGTCTAACACAGAGGGGACAGGGCTTCAAGGGGCAGAGTCTTTGTCATTGGTCTTCCTAGCATCAGTCACTGCCTTAGGCACACACACGACCATCCCGTCCAGAATTTTACTCACACACACCTGGCAGCCCAGCCGAGACCTGAAACACACACCAAAGACCAGCCATCTAAGCTCCATCCAGGTCTGAAGCTGTAATGTAACGGTGGACAGTAGGTCAAAAATGACTGGCTATCACTCACGTGGGTGTCAGTCCATAGGCCAAGTCCAGCATGTCCATCTCCTCATCAGATATGGAGGTATCAGCAATTAGTTTATTATAGACCTTCTCTTCGAAGATCAGGTGGCATGTAGAGCAGGCTAACGTTCCCTCACATGCACCTGTGAACACAAATAACATGTTTTTATAAATTGTTTAAATACAAGGGTTTCATGCATACGTGTAAAAGTTTGCACACCTCTGATCAAATTACATATTTGACATACAAATTTGACATAATTTGAAAATTACTTGGAAAACATACTGGTTCTGTATACTGGTGTCAAGTATACTGTATACTTGATATGGGACAACACTATAGAAATGAAACCTGGATGTAGCTTAAAGTAGTCAGTGTTTAGCTTGTATAGCAGTACAGATTTACTCTCCTCTGAAAACAACAACACACAGCCATTAATATCTGAATAGCTGCCAACACAAGTGAGTCCACCTCACAGTGAATATGTCCAAATTGTGCCCAATTGTGTCATCGTCCCTTAACCAGAGTTACATGGTTCCAGGTATGAATGGGGAGCATGGCTGTAAAATTCGGTGGCCAAGGTCATGCAGCGGTTTTTCAGTTTTTCAAAGAAATCTGCAGGAATATTTTTCTACATCTCGAAAGTTCAGTCTTAGAAGTTGGTTGGAGGTTGGTCATTATTGGGTGATGCAATGCAGTGTGAGTGTGTGTGTGTATATATATATATATATATGTATGTATGTGTGTGTGTGTGTGTGTGTGTGTGTGTGTGTGTGTGTGTGTGTGTGTGTGTGTGTGTGTGTGGTCAGTGTAAAGTCTAAATAGTTTAGTGATAATATTGTATACACACACACACATATCCATACATATGCCTGAAAGCCAGATTAGTTCTCCTTAAAAAGGGATTTAGTATATCTGCTAGCAATCATCAGAACAAAGAAATTCTAAGAATTCCTGACCAAATTAGTTCATTGTTAACTGTAGGAGTTTTGCCTGGTGTCATTTTCCCAGGTTGAGATGCAGTGAGTGACTGTGGAATATGCTAATCATTTTCATATAATGAATCCATGCATACATACACCTAAAGTACTGCTGTATATTGTGACCGTCTGAACAAAACCATGCGTCTCTCTTTTTGCTTAATTTAAAAACAATTTCAAAATGTTTCTTGCCTTTTACCTATGTTTGCATAATGGAAGAACCAATAGAAATGGTCCAAAAACAGTGGGATTGTCCTTCCCCTGAGTTTTTCCCCTTCCCCTGACAGCGATTTTTATATATATATATATATATATATATATATATATATATACACACAAATAATAAATAGTGATTTTCTGGATGTTAGTGTGTTTGATGTTTAACCATTTCCAAACCTCTCCTCGAGGAAGCCCAGTATTATATGTAGTTAAAAAGGAAATGTGTGTGTGTGTGTCAAGGAAAAATATGGACCCAAGAAATTCTTGTTACTTTTTTTTTTTTATGTTTATTTGAATTATGAATATGACTTTATTCTAATGTATATTGTGATAAACTCACTGCTGAGTTCAATTGCTTAAAAATTTGTTTAGATGCTTAAAACTTTTGCCCAGTACTGTAAACATATCAACAGTTATGAAGGCTAAACTGAGCAGGTTTCAGTGAACAAATGTAAAAAGAAGCATATTGATATGTCCTGATAACCACTATTGATTCCCAACTACAAATAACTTACCAAATCCTTCAAAGTCTAAATTTTTGTTGACAACAACGTCAAGCAGCGAAACTCCAGTTAAAGTGTTGACTGAGATTCTCTTTCCTTCACGATTTATGAAGTGAATGGTTGCCCTCTCCTCTGCCCTGCAACAAGAGAAAGAAAAGAGGGATCAAAGAAGTGCTTTAAGCAGAATTGTTCAGGCTGTTAGCCACGCTTTCTTTGCAGAGATCACTTTTACTCATCACTATTCAAATATCCCACCAGAAATGGGAAAAATGGAAAGTAAGCTGCAAAAAAACAGCATTCTGAATTTCAAGTTTTTGTGATGTCACAAAAACTACATATCCACCTATTGAGCCTATAGTAGCCTTAAGCCCTGCCCTTTCACACTGAAGCCATAGAGTGTTTAAGCCAGGACTACTTTATGATTGAGACACAATACAGGGCAGCCAGCATGGACTGTGGTTATTGACATAGCAGTATTAAAGGGACAGTAACAAAAACAACTTGAGTTGGGAAATGAAAATGAATTATGACTGTTTTTGTTTTTGATACGCAAATGGACTTCAGTGGAAGAAATACAAAAAAGGCTTCTATACAGGTTAGTCAAAAGTCACAGTACACCGTTTTATTTCAGAAACGAAAGGGAAAATGACAGATCTGAATACCCCAGCAAGAAACGGGTGAGGGGGCCCATCTTTTAGGCTTTGTCCGGAACGTGGCCGCCATCTTGAAAGCCGTCATATTGGATCAAGGGCAAGTTCTTCTAATGGGAAGGTGGTGATGTAGCAGATCAGAGAAGACCAGAATTGTCTCAGGAATTGATTGCCGCAATCAGATTTGCAATATCTCTTGTTCAGAAGTTATCAACACAGAAAGTTGCAACAATGTGCTGTCCCTGGTGCTGAACACAGAGCTGAAGGCGCAGGATCCAATAGTTGTGAACCTGCATGAGAATCTCTAGAGAAATGCTGTCACAAGCCTCCACGATGCGATGCTGAAGGTGGTGTTTGTTACGGATTTTCTCAGCATGCAAAATTAGTTTGAGAAGATCCCAGAGATAAAAGTCAATAATAACCCTGTATAATTAATTCATTAAGATTCAAGACTCAAGCGTGTTACTGTGATATGCACAGCAGAACAGGCAGTTACACTATACAATGAAATTCTCACTTTGCTGTTTCTCCATTTGCCAAATATAATCTTAAGAGAATACAAAAAGAAGAAAATATAAGAATAACTCTAAAAACAGTAGTAAAAAGTAAAAGTAAAAATGTACAGTATGTGCAAAGTTGAAATAAAATTAAAGATACACTTGCGTATGTGCAAGTATGTAGTGTAGCTGTTCATAAAGTGCATCAAGTAACAGAACTAAACAGTAAACAATATTGTTCTGTGCAGTAATGGATGTAAACATTAGTGTTCTGACAGCAGCAGTACAGTGTAGGTAAGGTGCTGTTATTGAGTGTGAGGTTAAACCAGTTCAGAATGGGAAGTTCGAAGAGGTAGTGAGTGAGGTGTTCACCAGCCTGATGGCCTGTGAATAGAAGCTGTTGGTCAGTCTTGTAGTCCTGGACTTCACACTCCTGTAGCATCTGCCTGAAGGTAGGCGTGTGAAGAGTGTGCTGGGGGTGTGTACTGTCCCTGATGATGTTTTGTGCCCTCCTGATGACCCTGGCGTGATAAATGTCCTGTAGTGAGGGGAAGGCTGCTCCTGAGATGGACTGGGCAGTTTTGATGACACGCTGGAAAGCCTTCCTGTCCTGAGCAGTGCAGTTTCCATACCAGACCGTGATGGAGCTGGTGAGAACACTCTCGATCGTACACCTGTAGAAGGTGCTGAGAATTTTGGCTGGCATGGCAAATTTCCTCAGTCTTCTCAGAAAGTTCAGTCGCTGCTGGGACTTCCTGATGACGAGGTGTGTGTTGTGAGACCAGGTGAGATCCTCACTGATGTGGATGCCGAGATATTTGAAGGTTTTCACCGTCTCCACCTCTGTCTCACCAATGAACAGGGGTGTGTGCAGCTCCCGCTTCCTCCTTGGATCAACAATCATTTCATTGGTCTTGTCTGCATTCAAGGAAAGATTGTTGTTATGACACCAGGCCACCAGCTCAGCCACCTCCAGTGTCTCCAGTGTCAGTCTCGTCCCCACCAGTGATCAGTCCAACGACTGCAGTATCAAAACATTAAATGAGAGATGAAGCTAGATCAAAGGTGAGTCCTCGGCTAACTGAGGCCTCTTTCCCACTGCCGAACAGTTGTGAGGACAGAGGACAACTGTTCCAGTGGCATTTCCATACGGACACGGCTCAGCATGGAACATTTACAAAAAACAGGCTCACTGGTTGGTTCTATGTTTATTGTTTTATTTCAAACCCCAAAACAAACAAATAAGTTCAGTCCGCTCACACAGACGCCAAATAAAATACATTTAAATTCACCATGTTAAATACACTCAAAGCTTCAACCTAACATCAATTTTTAATGTTAAACAGTGAGGGAGAGTAGCTGGTTAGCATTAGCTCAGCTAACACGATAACAGCTCTGCTCACCACAGAACTGGTTCGATTCTGACTGACAAAACCTTCACTGACGCAAGTTTAGATGATAATGACTCAAATTCTGAGGAAGCGCTATTGTGTTAGAGGGACAGGAAGCCGAAATTAAACCGGTTCTGTGGTGTTTGGATCTGCAGCATGTTAACTAAGCTAATGCTAGCTGGCTCCTCTCTCCTAGCTAACTTAGCTAGTGAGAACCAAAAATGACCCTGATACAGGTTCACCTTGACTAACTGTTGCTCTGCTATCACAAGTATGCACGATAACTTATTTCAGCAAGAGCAAAGTTGACTGATTGGTGTTGGAGTGACAGAAAGTGGAAATAGTTATGTAGTGTTTTAAGCGAGCTTGCCTTCCACTGCAGTACAGGCTCAGTTCCAGTGAACCGACACTTTAAAAATACATCTTTAAAGCCTCATATCTGAGATCACAAATTCAAATGTCTGGTGTTGAATTGACAGAAAAAGCATGCTAAAGTGACAGGTGTTGGAGTGACAGCCAGAATCTATAGTGTGTTGCGGTGGACGTTGCGCGTGTGGGTAACAGAATGTTAGTAGTTAACCACTATTTCGTGTAGTTTTCTTCAGTAAGTCCTGGTTCTGATTTAGCAGCACAGCAGATGGAAAAAGAAACCGCAACCGGACTCACAAGTCAGCACCAGCACAGAATGGCTTAGTACAGCCCTGAGAACCATCTAGCTAGAGGCCAAATTGTAGTTTGTCATTTAAAGCCCAGCAAATCAAATGTTAGGCATTTTATAGTACTTTGTAAGGCTTATAAACAGTTTTATCTGCCATCATTTTTTAGGGTTTATGCAAGTTTATGCTAGTCTAATGCTGGTTTAGCAGGTCACCCAACATGCTCCTGCTGGTTGACTAGCGTACCAGCATCTAAAACACAACATGTGCTTGTTTTGCTGGCGACTAGACCTTTATTTCATTTCCAGTCAGAACAGCCATTAAGTACAAATTATTCATGTTTCAGAGTCAGAAAAAAAGCTTAAAACATATATTTAAAATAAACACACAATACCGTTGCAAATTTCGTTCTTTTCAGGAGACTCGCGTTAGGTTTTTTTAAAGAAATCTGCATGGATATTTTTCCACACCTCCAAAGTTCAGTCTTAGAAACTGGCCGTATTTTCTGCTTCTCACAATCCAAATAACCACAAACCCATTCAGCAGTGTTAAGGCCTGGATTCTGGGGTGGTCAGTCCATTATTCTGAGAATACCAGCAGCATTTCTCAGAATCTCTAATCTCCCTGGAAATATCTCCTGAAAAATGAATGACTTGTGCTTAATGGCCAGTTTAAAAATTAAATAAATGAAGGGCGCTCTTTGAGTTTGAGTACTGTGTACATAACTCATATGCAAAGTATTATTGTCACATATAGGTATTTACAGACATATAATCTGACATAACATCCTGACATTGTGTAAAAAAAAAAAGTCTTTGTGTGTTTGTGTGAACCACCTGCTGTGTTGCTTGTTGAGCTGTTGCGGGGGGGTTTGGGGGGGCTGCAGTGCTGGGAAAGTAGGCCATAAGCTGCATTAAGAACCTTAGCCTAATCCAACTTTCACATTTTGAAGTCTTTCTTTCAGTGTGAGGAGAAAACTGAGCCTTTGTCTATACAAAGAAAATGATCATATCTTTTTATAAACTTGTTTAAAAAATATAATCATCTCTTTTTCAGAGGTGAGTAGGAAGTGTACTGCATGAAGTAGCTTTTGAACTTAAAAAGTAATCGAGTTAACTTGAAATTTTGAGTTAAATGAATTTGTAATATTAACAGAAGAATAATTTGCTTTATGTTTGTTAACTATATAAAGTTCGGAATGTTGAACATTTCAAGTTAACCTGGTTACTTACTTTTTAGGCGTAAAAGCAAAACAATTTGCTGCATTTGTGCATCTTTCTGAGTATTCTGCTATGATAATAGTTTTAATGTTAACTATAAAACAATATCAAAGCACAATTTCACAATTGACACTGCCCGAAATGTCATAAAGGGAAACTATGGAAGTCAAAGCAAGATCTGTAAGATCAAGAAAACTCCTGAATAGAGCTGCTTGTATGCTGGCCAGAAAGACAAAGCAAAACCCCCATATGACAGCAAAGGACCTGCAGGGAGGTTAGGAGTTGTGCACAGTTGTCCTGTGCAGATTTGCTTACAAAATCATGATCTGCATGGAAGAGCCTTCAGAAGGAAACCTCACCTGTGACCTCATCACGAACGCCAACGTCTTCAGTATGCAAAACAACATCAAGACACAGCAGAGGCATTATGGAAACAAGTGCTGTGGACTGACGAAGTATAAAAGGAACTTTTTGCCCGCATTCAACAAAGCATATTTGGAGAAAAGGAGCAGCATTTGATTGTCACCTCTCAAGCAGGAGTGGATCTATTATGCTTTAGGTTTGTGTGGCAGCCAGAGGTACAGGAGACATTGCACAGGTAAATGGAAGCATGGATTCTGCTACAATTTTACAGGGAAGAAATTCAAGCTGAAAAGTGTCTGGCTTCTACAACAGGACAATGACCCAAAACATACCTCAAAATCCACCAAGACCTACTTCAAGAACTTCAAAAACTGTGACAACAGAGGTTTTAGTAAAGTAACAGCCATTTCACAGTGATGTTCACAAAATCAACTGCAGTAACACACTTTTACATCAATCCGCAGAAGCATATGTGCCTTCGTACCTGAGTGCTTGGCCTGAGCTCACTCCTCTAGTGTTCCTAAAAATGCAGCCGGGCCGTCGGGTGCGTCCACATGTTGTTGCTCGGGCAACAGTCAGGCCCAGCAGGAGCAGCCTGGAGGAGAGAAAGGATGCAGACATGGCAGAAACACTCCACTGCAGAGGGAGGCTAGAGAGAGGCAGAGTACAGAAATGACTGGGCCTCTCATCATGAAGGGGCTTTATTATGCACCTCCTTCTCCCCCTCATCACATGCAGCTCTCTCTCTCATAATCTCTCTCTCTCTCTTTCAGCCCCCCCCTCGACTTTAGTCTTGTGCTCTCTCCCTCTCTCTCTCTCTCTCCCTCTCTCTCTCTCAGCTGTCCCTCCGACTTTAGTCTCTCTCTCTCTCTCTCTTTCAGCAGCCCCCCTGACTTCACCCTTGCTCTCTCTCTCCGTCTCTCTCTCTCTCTCTCTCTCTCTCTTTCAGCCCCCCCCTCGACTTCAGTCTTGTGCTCTCTCCCTCTCTCTCTCTCTCTCTCTCTCTCTCTCTCCCTCTCTCTCTCTCTCAGCTGCCCCTCCGACTTTAGTCTCTCTCCCTCTCTCTTTCAGCAGCCCCCCTGACTTTAGCCTTGCTCTCTCTCTCTCTCTCTCTCTCTCTCTCTCTCTCTCTCTCTCTCTCTAGTTCAGGTTCGCTTTACTGACATGATAAAAGTACATTTATATTGTTAAAGTGTTGCAATCACTTGTACTTTCTCTCACTCTCATCCCTTCTTCCTAAGCCCCTCTGTCTTTTCTCTCTCTCATTTATGCTCTCTTAACCCCCCCCTCTCTCTCTCTCTTTCCCTCATACTTTCTCTTGCTGTTGTTCATTCTTTCTAAGCCCCTCTCTCTCTCTTTCTCACTCTCTTTCACTCATACTTTCTCTTGCTGTAGTTCATTCTTTCTAAGCCCCTGTCTCTCACCCTTTCTCTCCCATCCATACTGTCTTAGCACCTCTCTCTCTCTCTCTCTTTCTCTCTCTCTCTCTCTCTCTCTCTCTCTCTCATAATTTCTCTCTCTGATGTGTACAGAATCTGAGTTTGCTGCAGGCACTCAATCAGCCTTCCACTGTGCCAAAAAATTTATCAACGTTTTCAAAAATAACCCAATCAACTCTCTGCAGCCCCCCAGTACTGTTAAAATAGACTTTATGCTGGTTCTGTGTCAATACAGAAAGATCTGAAAAATGATCAAACATAAACAAGTCAAGGAAAACCTGTAATGCTTATATCGAGTAAATGCAGCCAGTGAAACACATCTGAGAAGCATCTGCCAAATGTCCACAGTAAAATGGCTTTAAGTGTATTTCTGCCATTTCTAAGTGCGAACATGTTTCTGCTGGGCCTGCACCTTATTCAGTCTACATGCGCAGTCATATGAGGGAAGTAGGCCAGCAGCAGATTACAGGCAGTGAAACCTTAGGGTTTTTGGTTTGATCCTGGGGTGGGCACCACAAATGTAGACTCATTTCCAGAAGGGTTAGTTCAGGTCATCTTTATAGTCACTATATCAGGACTTTGTCTTCATAGACCTCACTATATACAGTACACAGAATAATACAGAATAGTGCAGTGTAATTGTGTGTTATGCATACCAGCCGATTCACTCAGATATTAATGTATTGGTTTTTTCACTCAATTATGTTTTAAGCAAACCAACACATTTTGGTGCTGGGACAGTGACTATTTTGAAAAATGAAATAGTAATAAAATGAAATGTCAGCATTTTCATTCTTTTTGTGGGGAAAAGTTAATACTATCTCAATTTAACTATATCTCAATGAAGGTTTCCATTATAATAGCCCCTCATATAGTCAAACAGTGCAACAGTACAGTGAAGGAATTTCTGTGGGAACAAGAAAAAAACCCAGGATTATGAGTAGGTTCAGGTTGTATACTCTGAGAAATGTGGCCTCTGTTTGCCACGTATAGAATTATAACACCTCTTTTGAAATGCCTAAACTGGAACAATGCAGCCTGAGTTGGCTGCCTTCATTCAATCCCATATAAGTTCTGTCACAACTCTATTGTATACTATTCTAAAGTGGTCTGGAATGCATTACATAAAAAGTTCAAAATGTCACAGTATACTCAACCATATGCCTCTCTATGGAAGGGGTGTTTATGTCCTGTTAGGAACTAATGCAAACTTACACCAGCCAACCACTTTGTTAAGCACACCAACCTCCTATCTACATTCATTGTCCAGTTTATCAGCTCCACTTATCATACAGGAGCCCTGTCTACCATATGCCTCAGCATCCTCTGACCCTGCTCTGTCATTTTATGTGGCTGAGCTGCTGTTGTTCCCAATCACTTCCACTTTGTTATAATACCACTGACAAGTGACTGTGGAATATTTAGCAGTGAGGAAACTGGACTTGTTGCACAGGTGGTGTCCGATCACGGCACCACGCTGGAATTCACTGAGCTCCTGAGAGCGACCCATTCTTTCACTAATGTCTGTAGAAACAGTCTGCAGGCCTAGGGGCTCGGCTTTATACACCTGTGGCCATGGAAGTGATTGGAGCACCTGAATTCAATGATTTGGATGGGTGAGTGAATACTTATGAAATATTATTGCCTAATAACTTGCAAATTGAAACAGCACAAATACACTATATTGCCAAATTTCGGCAAGCGATGTCACTTCAATTTACGACAAAACAATCATATCCATTTGTGTGGCATCTGAGAAATATTTATACTGTTTTAATTCTCAAGTTATTGGGTGAATACTTTATGTTGCACATGCTGGAAAAATAGATTGCGAAAGTCTTACCTGTTAGCCCACAGTTGTGTGGGCAATAGACAGACTGAGACGATTTCAACCAGGGGTGAACTCAGGAGCTTCTGACTTGAGTGTTTTGTTCCACCTTAAACGGTGCAGCAGTTACAGTCTGATGCATTTAGGCACCGAAATGTAACTACCGCAGTGTTTAAGGTGCACAGAAAATTTTAGGTAGTTGTAGATTAAACACAGACATTTGAAACTTCCATGTTTCATTTGAAGCAACTTCACAGTGACTCTTCCATTACTGAGCTCTGGTATACAGCTGCTGCTGTTTTCCATTTCTGATTAAGCTACTTAATCATTCAGCGATGTACCTAGAACTTCCGGAAGGCTTAAAGTGACATCATTCTTCACAAAACTGGTTCCACCCATTAGAAACCAAATCATGATTCCTCTGCAACTGTATAATTATTCGAAAAGATAATCTACGGTGTTAGGACTTCTCTTCGCTCCTGAAGTCCTAACCAATTGGAGAGCTTGCTTAGCTATTTCCACCTAGATACCACAGAGAAAAGCAATTGCTGATTGGTCAGTTTTCTGCTTGGCATTTCAAGAATTTAACCCTTGTTAATTTGTTTCCATCCTAAACTCAACAGTGAAACAATAACTGTAATACTTGAAGAGTTTAAATACAATCACGATTCTATTGAATAAATGACTAAAAATTACAGACATGTATTGCTTAGTTACCTGAAATCAGTAGGCCATCTCTGAAGGCCTAGAAGGTCCCGAGGGCTCTCATCTGGATATGTTACAGTTACATACTTAGTATAGTTTCCATTGTTACTCAGAAGGAGGTGATATCCTTAAGGCCTCTTCACACCAAGTCAGAGTTTTACAACCAAAGAAGGCATGGGATGTTTTGAAAATGTACATAGTGGCTGGTCAAATCTGATAGTAAAATGAATGCACACAAATTTCACAAACAGCTTTGTTATTCATCAGTTTCATCTTTGGCTTATCTGTACAACCCATACTTACATCTGGTTGAAGTGCAAGTAAATTTGAGCAAAAGATTTTAACAGTGTGACAAATGCCTGATTTGTGGTAAAATAATTAAAATTACTGTTGATAGCATCAATAATATGAGCATAACAATAAAAATAGAAAATAACAGTGATAATACCATTAACTGCACACACGTATCCTTGTACTAAAGTGGACTTATATATGAGCATTGATAGAAACAAATGTGCTCAAACCTTCATTTGTTTGTGTCGGACGACAGTTTCCTGAATGAGACACGGCGTAGTTTTTACATCCTTCAGGACGATCAAATCTGCACTTGTTTCTAAGCAACGTAGATGAGTAAGAGCCACTATTTTTTTGAGCAGGTTACATTGCACTTTATTCATCACAGTTGCATTAAAAAAGAGCAGATTTGATAGTTTAATGATGAATGGAGATTTGAGTGTAAATGATTTTTGTGTGCGTGAAATCAAGCACCAGTCTACCAGGACCTCATTTACATATCATCCACAAAAAGCATGCTCTAATTCATGCAGATGTCTCAGTAGGGAACCAATAACAGCATTCAGCAGCTCCTGAACCAATGGAGGTGCTCATAGGCCAAGCTTGAGGTGGAGCAGTGAATGCACAGCTCCCCCTACTGACCAAACTTTATAGTGCTAAACTGACAAGGACTGGAAAACCTAAAATGTGAAATAAACCAAATGTCTTGGTTTTTTGAGTTGGTACCGTGATGTGATTGTGAAGTTGGATTATTATTTAAATGCTATATTATTGCAGTGTATGAGAGTCTTCTGCCATAGCTGCCCAGCTGAAAAAACAGCACAGACTAAGGTGGTTTGTGTTGGTCTTGTGCTGGTTTAGCTGGTCACACAGCTTTGTCAAAAACACAACAAATGCTGGTTTTACAGATGACCATTATCGCTTCAATTGCTGCTGGCCAGTGTTCCAGCCACACAAAAAAATGCTGTTTTTGCTGGTGACCAGCTGTGCTGGTTTTTCTAGCAGGGTGTGTTTTGTATTGTTTATTTTTTGGGCGGAGTCAGTCTTATAAAACAAAAAGACAATGCAGTAAGTCTTTAAATGCATGTAATATAAGTAAATCAACTGTTGTACTGGATTATTAGTGTACAAATTATTAGTGTTGGTACTACTTTTGGTTAGTTAACTACAAATCAAGCTATTCCAATGATAAAACTGACTAAAAACAAAACTGTTGGTGACATTTGCATGCACTCATTTTACATTCAGATTTGACCACAACCTTGAGGAATACGGGCAAATGTGTGTAGAAAGGATGCAAACTAGGATTTAGGCCTGTACAGATTTCATGGACATCATGCAGTGTCTGTTCCCATTTCAAGACTAAGGAGAAAGGAAAGATATCCGTCCTTCAAAAACCAGGCCAAGGCCACAGTCAAAAAGGGGCCTGATCATCAGACAAGAGGCTCCAACAGTACAAACATGAGGACTGAACAGCATGCTCAAGCAGATCAAGCAGCAGAAAAAAGAACATCACTAAATGCAGGAGCTCCAATAAACAGCTGCATGAAAATTTAGACCTAAATTGGACCGAGAGATGCCACCCCCCTCCCAAAACAAACAAACAAACAAACAAGCAAACAAAAAACAAAAAAAAACCCTAAAATATTTTGGAAAAAAAGTTCATGCTGTATTTGTCTCCAACAACTAAAGATTATTTTAAAGTGATGGAATTTTGTGAACCTATATAATTGATGAAAATCTAACAGCAAAAAATATATATCACTGTTGTCACATCAAAACCTTGTATCTCCAAAATGGAAAGTTTATAGGAAGAGAAACTTACTGTACTTCTAATGTAAGTCAAAGGAACCAGAATTTTCTCCAAGTCATTTTGGGTCGTTTCTTCTGGTGCTTTTGTCATCAAATTTACACACAATATAAAGAGCAACAGGCATTTTAAAATTATGTAAAAAACTGAAAAATGGCAAAAATGGAGATACAAGGTTTTGTTCCGACAGCAGCGAGATATAAATAGTAAGTAACTTTAAATTATATATATATATATATATATATATATATAACATCATTTTAAATAATATGTATTTTTTAACATATTATGTAATTGTTCATACTTTTATTCATAATCACTTGTGGTTTGTTTACAATTTTTTTAAATAAAAAAAAGAAAAACACACGACTTTTAAAAAATCTTCAGATTTTTTTTTTTGTCATTTTCTCAGACCAAAGTTTGAAAAAACGATGGGTTATAATTATTTTCAGCTAAAAAAATATTTTTAAATACAGCCAGAATTTTTTCACCGGTCCTCGTTGCTATGGCGACAGTGAGAGCGGCGCGTCAGCACACGCTCGCGCTGCAGAACGCTGCCGTGGACGCTCCCTGTTGAACAGAAGGTGGTGGGCGGGGCTCCAGCCGGCGCGGACCAATCGGAGCGACCCACGACCCAGCGACGCCGGAGAGCGTAGAGCAGCGCGCGTGAGGCAGAGCGAGGGTTCCTCCTCGCGGCGGTGACCGTTAACGGCTAAAGTTGGAGCGGCGACGGAGCTGAGGAGGAAAACTGAGGAGGACAGAAACGGACTCAAATATGGTGACATTAACCCCGGATTACAACAGATTACTGAGCTATGTCCCCTTTGTGCTGGTTCTGCTGGATCTCCGGTACGAAGGTAAGCGAGTGTCGGTGTCCCGGTGTTTGAAGCGGAGCTGGAGTGTCTCTGTGGCGGCAGAGCAGGACCGGACTCCCTCTGACTGGGCGGACAGCGGGTCTGAGAGAAATCACTGGGGTGGTTAGCCTAGCCTAGCTTAGTTTAAAGTGACTGGGAATAACCTAGCTTAACCTAGCCTAGGCTAGCTTCAGAAGACGTGCCTGCTCTCCAGCTGTCACTGAGACCAGGCAGAACACACGAGCGTCTCATACACAGTTTCACGTTCCACCTTAAATGGAGCAACAGTTACATTCCGGCGCTTGAGGTAACTCTAATATCTACTGCGCCATTTAAGGTGGAACGGGAAAATTCGAACAAGAAACTGGCGAAAAGCGAGCCAACTTTAGCCTGTGAAGTTTGGGAAATCAGCTTAAAGTCATAAGTGTGCTTTTAAACGACATATACATGTACTTCAGTGGTAATAATATATCTAATGCTTGTTTTAAAACGACATTTAGCGTTATTAGTTTTAATATGTGTTCAGCTCAAGACACTGCAGTGTTGGCGTTAGTCATGCAGCTAGTATAGAAAACGGCCTGTCGCAGGCTTCATATCGATGTTTTTGTTGTTTGGAAAATACATTGACCTTGGATAGATAACGAGTGTGACCGCATTCATTGCATTTGACCAGCATTGCATTTCTCTTTATGCTTCTGTGAAAAGAAGATTCATGTTTTAAGCTAGCTGGTGTACAACCTTTCAGTCTGGGTCATGGGTTTGATTCTTGCCTTTACAGGAGTGATCTGTGGAAAGGACAACAGCATCGAGCAGCATCTGGAGATGGGGAAGAAGCTGCTTGCTGCCGGACAGTTGGCCGATGCTCTTTCTCATTTCCATGCAGCAGTCGGTGAGTTGGTGAGGTTTTGCAAAAAGAGGCCGACTACTGGCTTTTAACCCACTACACAATAGTGATCTGCTGAACCCATGCTTCTTTGAGTGCTCCTATGCCATGCAAACCTAACACAGATGGTTTTGTTAACTTCTCTTGTTATAAGGGAACATTACATGGCGTCTCCATCAGCTTGGCAACAAGGACTTTGCTGATTTGTGTAATCATTGATCTAATGCTTGTTATCTATCAGTCCCACTAAAACTAAAAGCACCAGTGATGCTATGCAAGTAGAGGCACAAAACATCAGACTGACTTGGAAGACACTGTGACTTAGTTGAGCCTTTTTAAACTCCACTGCCTTCTTTTTCTTCTGTGTGCAGATGGAGACCCTAAGAACTACGTGGGGTACTATAGGAGAGCCACTGTGTACCTGGCCATGGGAAAGTCCAAATCTGCTCTGCCGGACCTCAGCAAAGTCATCGAGCTTAAACCTGATTTCACATCAGTAAGTTTCATCCCATCCTGAAACTCATGAGTTGAACACATAGCTGTTGAACGTTTGCTACAACCAGTGCTCTGTCTCTACTCGAAGGCCAGACTTCAGAGGGGGAACCTGCTACTGAAGCAGGGGAAGCTCGACGAAGCTGAGAGTGATTTCAAGAAAGTGGTGAGCTTATGGAAGATTTTACACGCATATGAAGAAAATATTACATAGTATTTTGTTACAGCCCCTTGTTATAGTATGTTAGTGTTCTCCTTCTAGTCCCTTCTTTACCAGACCAGTTAGGTATAGTATAAATTCAGTAATTAAGCAAGAGTGTGTAGGACATTTGAAGCCTTGGGCAGTTGTCATATGGTTCAGCTTGCTGATGGCCTTTGTTTATACTTTTTACAAAACAAAAACAGTGTTGATAATGAAACTAGTTATTCCTGTCTGCAGTTAATGTCCTAGTTGGGAAAATACAGCCTCTATGCGAGTTGTCCTGTTAGGTCTGTTAAGAAGCAAAAGGGATAGGTGTTTAAGGAATACCTGAATAATGAACTTATTTGGCGAAGTGTCTACACTGCTCAGGCGTAACATCATGACCACCTCCTTATTTCTACACTCATTGTCCATTTTATCAGCTCCACTTACTGTATAGCTGCACGTTGTAGTTCTACAGTTACAGGCTGTAGTCCATCTGTTTCTCTGATGCTTTGTTACGCCTTTTACCCTGTTCTTCAGTGGTCAGGATGGAGCCCCCATGGACCCTCACAGAGCAGGTGCTATTTGTGTGGTGGATCACTCTCAGCACTGCAGTAACACTGATGTGGTGGTGGTGGTGGTGGTGTGTTAGTGTGTGTTGTGCTGCTGTGAGAGTGCCACTGTCCACTCTATTAGACACTCCTACCTTGTCAGTCCACCTTGTAGATATAAAGTCAGAGACGACAGCTCATCTGCTGCTGCCCAGTTGGTGTTGGTCGTCCTCCAGTCTTTCATCAGTGGTCACAGGACACTGCCCACATTTTTGGTTGGTGGACTGTTCTCAGTCCAGCAGTGACACAGGTGTTTAAAAAGGTGTCCTGACCACTGAAGAACAGGGTAAACGGGGGTGACAAAATGTCAGAGAAACAGATGGACTACAGTCTGTAACTGTAGAACTACAAAGTGCAGCTCTACAGTAAGTGGAGCTGATAAAATGAATGATGAGCGTAGAAACAAGGAGGCGGTCAGAATGTTAGGCCTGATCGCTGTAAGCTTTTTCTTATGTGAGTCTGTTTGAAACTGAGATGTCTTTGATTATGACAACAGCCAGCCTTAGGGTCTGACTGGCATGTTTTACATGTTATTTCACCAGTGCTTGGGTGGGTAGGTCTTTGTGCTGTACAATCAGTTTTAGGCTGTCGTTCAATTGTATAATGAAGTAAACATAATCTGAATAAACAGAATATCTTAAAACCTGAACTGGTCACCATGTGTTCGTTTCCTCCAAAAGGAGAAGTGATGACTTCCTTAAGCTGAGATGCAATGAATGTGATGCTTCCTGACTCTATAACTGCTGTGCTTTTTAAAATGTCTCTTATTTGACTGTGTTCTCCAGCTGAAATCCAGCCCCAGCAGCAGAGAGGAGCAGGAAGCCCAAAGCCAGTTGAAGAAATCGGATGAAATCCAAAGATTGGTGACTCGGGCACGGAGCGATTTCAGCCACAAGGATTACAGCTCAGCAGTGACGCACCTGGATAAAATCATTGATGTAAGTCAGTTGCTGCACTGTCGGCTCACTTGGTTTATATGCATAGCTTCTTAAACTCCTTGATTTTAGCGTGGAAAAGGACTTTCGTATACATGTAATCTGATTTCACTCAGTCCGTAGTGTTATTAATAAACACAACTCAAGTGGTAAATACATATCATGCTCTAAATCAGAGGAACTGGATTTAAAAAATCTGAAGGCAAATTACAGTAACACAATTCAGCATGCTGTGCATTCTAGTCATTTGCCTTCTGTATACATCCTGACAGAAATTTTAGAGTGTATCTCAAATTTAAAAAATTACAAATACTGGGAACATGGACTGCTATTTAATGGAATAGAATATTATCATGGATATAATTATTATTTCTGAATAGCTTTAACACTACACATTGGTGCATCTCTATACCAGTATCAACCATATATCAGCTAGCACATATTGGAAAAAGATTTGGGGTAGGACTAATATTGTGTGGTCAGTTCTCTCAGCCCCCGATGCAAGCTGGTTATGTGTTTTATGCTACGATGGACGCATTTCCACCTATTGGTCTCACATTTGTTATCTGCAGGTTTGTGTGCATTGCCATATCAAGCTAAACTGTAGCTTGTAGTCAGCTGTGTGGCCTTCTTTGCATACCAGCAAGGAGCTGTTAGAGCTTGTAGGTCCCCAGAAAGTCTTATGAAGTCTTCGTATATATTGAAAAAGTGTAAAGACTTAAAATGTCTTATTTGTACTTTAGAGGTTTTAAGACGACCACCAATGGGAGGGGCAGTAGTAGGGGTTCGGTGCTTTGTGGATTGGGCAGTGTCCGAAGGCGTGGGCCTTGGCATTCTCATCCTCGGTTGCTGAAACTGGAAGGATGGACGATGCATAAAGACCGGGTTGCAAAATGATTCTGTTTATTAGACCAAGTTAGAACAATGCAGCGGCCAAAAATGTCCAGCAGTCATAAAAAACTAGAGAAGTGATGAAGTCAAGCACATTGAAGAGTCGTGCGTATGTCAGGCATGTTTGTCAAAGCATGTATCCGTGTTTGAGTCAATGCCAGTCTGCTTCAATCCATGCCATATTTCAGTTTAGGTATGGTGTTGTGAGGTGGATGTTCTAGCAGGCAGGGCCACCTACGTAACACGTTTTAAATGAGACGAAATTATTTATCCTATGACCTAAAAAAAAAATGAGTACACAGTGAAGTATAATGTCAACATGTCCTACTGTGCCTGTGATACTTTCAGACGTGTCAGTGGGATGTGGACTGCAGGGAAATGCGTGCAGAGTGCTTCATTCAGCTGGGTGAGATGGGCAAAGCCATCAGTGACCTCAAAGCAGCCTCCAAGCTGAGGAACGACAACACTCAAGCCTTCTACAAGCTGAGCACCATCTATTATAATCTGGGAGACCATGAGATGTCCCTCAAGTAAGCCTCTGTGGGATCCATAATCACTTGCAGTGGGACCACTTAATGTGCACTGGGGGTAAAAGGAGTAATTAGTGAATTGTTGTGTGTAGGCATAATGCCCAGTACTGAGAATGAATGAATAAATACACTGTATTTTATTTAAGTGTTAAATTTATTTGTGGAATTTTGTCATCCAAAATGAAATACACAGGGTATAACCATAGTAACAGGCTTTTTAATGATGTTGCAGTAAGGGTTGTATTCCTGTTACGTTTGATAGATGTAAAAGTCTGATTTGACTGTTCAGACAGAAGTCACATTGCCACATATCAGATATGTATTGGATATGAAAATCTACGGTGCAAAAAGCCTACATTTGATTGAACTTCTGAGATCACTGAAGTGAGAGATTGTTTTGATGTTATCGTAAGCACATTTTCCAGTAAGTATGTATGTGCTGCATCTTATAGCGGTCCCTGTTTGCATCTGTATAGCACAGTTGATCAGACAAGTGATGTAAACTGACAGTGGATGTTTGTCTCCATCTGCAGCGAGGTGCGAGAGTGTCTAAAATTGGACCCTGATCACAAGCAGTGCTTCAGCCATTACAAACAGGTCAAGAAGCTCAACAAACAGATCATGTCAGCTGAGGAACTCATCCAGCAGCAGAGGTACATTCTGCCAGCATCACAATCCAATGACGCTCTAATACAAAAAACGAAGGATGTGCTGTTTAATACAATGAAGAGCGTTAACGTTGCTTTTATATACATAAAATGATCCGTATTTATGGATGCAGTGGCGTAGGAAGACATTTAAAGCAGCTCATGGGGCCATATGCTGTAAACTCGTGCTAAATATGTTTTCATTTGAATTGTTTGGATAACTTGAAACAGAATGAATCATAACTCAGATGCCCATGTATGACCGACACAGCATTCGCTGATTCACACCCTGCTGTTTTTCCTGTCTCTTGCTGGACTAACTTTATGCCCACCAGTCAGATCGTTGACGTGGAAACCGCTTCATACATGCGCATATCTAGTGGAAGATTATTGCAGTGAATGATTAAAGTAAGAGGCATAAAGTGGATAAAGTGGCAGGTGAAGTGATCAGATGCTACAATTCGTTGCTGTCAGAAGAAAACCTTGTATCTCCATTTTTGGCATTTTTCAGTTTTTGACATAATTTGAAAGTGTCTGTTACTCTTTACATTGTTTGTTAATTTTATGATGAATGGCCTTAAAGAAATGACCCAAAATGACATGGGAAGAATTCTGGTTCCATTGACTTGCATTGAAAGTGAAGTATGTCTTTTCCTTCTCCTGTAAAGTTACTATTTTGGAGATACAAGCTTTTCTTCTGACAGCATCATTGTTTACCATTGTTCCTTTATTTAAGTTAGGCTATCTTAAAGATCCCACAGACACACACTCCTGAAATTCAAGTTATTGGAAGATCATTTCCAACCACACAAAGGCCCACACTAGCCTAAAACCTCTAATGAAATAATGCTAGCATGGTCAGACAGATTGCCCAGTTTAAAAGGGAATAGGGCTGTTTTCCAGACGGGTTAGAGGTTAAGCGAGAGGTCAACTACGTTATACTCTCAATGCAGTATCTCCGTTCAGAGTGCTGCTTTTACTATTTAAACCCCCATAAATGTATAAACACTAAGGTTCAGTTACACGGACCGGGATTAAGCCTAATCCTTGACCACGCAGCATTTACAATGGAGATTTTCCATCGAAAGGAAAGCATGGTCCATGTATAATCCCTGCCCCTTATTATATAGTAACCCCAAGCGGCTAGAGCACAGCCGAGTTAAGGGGGTGGTGCAAAAGTGAGTGTCAGTTGTGTTGGGCGTGACCTGTCAGGGTGGGTCTGAACTAGTGTGGATGAATTGCCAAACAATAACTGCTCAAGTGTAATCTCATAATAAATTTGTGAACTTGCACTAGCCGCTCGAGTTCTATTGACCACGCTCTCTCCACTTCTCAGGTATGGGGATGCAGTGAGTAAATACGAGACAGTCATGAAGACGGAGCCGAATGTGCCTCAGTACATGCTTCACGCCAAAGAGCGTATCTGCCACTGTCTTTCAGTGGTAAGAGCAGTTCCTTTGCTGACCACCAGCTGTCTCTGTTTACCAAAATATCAGAGATGATGTTCAGTATTGCTTGTAGTCCTGTCCCTTTTGCACGACGCTACTAATTTTGTTCTGTGCAGTAGTAGAGTGAGTCTGCATTATGAAAATGCTGTTTTGCTTACAGGATCAGCAGGGCGCAAAAGCCATCCCAGTGTGCAGCGAGGTTCTCAAATCAGACCCACAGAATGTAAATGCTCTGAAAGACAGAGCAGAAGCCTACCTCCAAGAGGAGCAATATGAAGAAGGTAACTTTTTTGAATTGCTTATTGACAGTGATATTTATAAACGAGTGTTTTTTTACACAGTTTGCGTGTGATGCACACTACTACTACATGCACACTACTGAACACACACACTAGGGGGCAGTGAGCACGCTTTCCTGGAGCAGTGGGCAGCCCTATCCACAGCGCCCAGGGAGCAGTTGGGGGTTAGGTGCCTTGCTCAAGGGCACTTCAGTCACATACTGTTGGCCAAGGGGATTGAACTGGTGACCTTCTGGTTACAGGGCTGGTTCCCTAACCTCCAACCCACGACTGTAGTTATGTAAGAATATTGTACTGTTTTCATACCCCCGCCCCCCCGCGATCCTGGATGGATGGATGGATGGATGTTTTCATACCAGTATATTGTCTCTAAAATGACTGTAACTGTTTAGTATTTTTTTTCTAACAATGGATTAAGGGTGTAGCCCCATCCTGCCATCCTGAGGTCCTCTTTGATGGCTCTTGTCCAGCAGCAAATGCCAGAGCAGTCACATATGAGAGAACCTCCTGTAGACATCTCTATGGCAACCATGGTTTTCGCAGCAGAAAAAAAATGGGGAGAGATTGGTCATTAAAGCTCTTCATGAGCGAAAGCCGAAGTTATTGGTAGCAGTGGGCGAAAACAAGTGCCTGGAAGCATTTTTTGCAGGAGGGAATCTTCACTTGCAGCTGTAGTCATAATGCAGTGCTGAGCTTGTAATGTGCTGCACTTTGTCGACATACCGTCCACAAGCTGTTGTTATACTACCGTTTGGCATTTGTTTATAGAGATAATCTATCTTTGCCCACCCTCATCTAGAAAGTGCCTCCTCTTTGCAGCAATAACCTGTCTGGATCTGTGGCCTTTATCTTTACAGCTTGGTCCTGAAGACACATCCACAAAAAGAATTTAGTTACAGCTCTAATTATGTGATATTCAACATTTTCCCCCTGTTGTTATGCGAGCTGCAACACAGGTTAAGTTCCTGTATTTATTGTAGTTGTAGTCCATCAGTTGATACAAACAATGCACAACAAACCACCTTCCTTGTTTATATAAATAAAGGGCCTCACGATGTACAAAATGCCTAGAAGCTGTTTAGATTCTGGCTGTAATGTCTGTAAAGAACCAGCAGTGACTCAAGATTTTCAACTCCTGCCTAAATTTGCCTCTGGATTTGAAAGCTGAGGCTCCGTCTGCTGCCTTTGCTATCTTTAGTCTACATACTATCTATGCTGTTTTTAGATTAAGCTGATTAAATGACTGTACTACAGGAGGGGTGTGTTTTGGGCTGTAAGCTTTGCAAAGAGGGATGTTTGTGTCACCTGTGGTCATATGATCATGCTGTGTTCACATGAAATGTTTGATATTGTGCACAGAAAGTAATGCTGTGATGATATTGTGTAGCTGTATGGGAATGTACAGAGCTGTATGTATACATGTAGCTGCCATAATCGCCATTATAATAAACGACATGTTTCTAAGAGTTAGAAAACATGTAATATGGATGCTTGTGCTACAGGACTTAATATGCCAAGTAGCAGTGGTTAAAAACAATTTTTATCCAACCCAGTGCAAAATCTGCTTGAATAATCCACCACATCATCAGAATTGTATCAAGTTGAGACAAAATTTATGATGACTGCTGCGTTTAGTGAAAAACAGTAGGCAGTTCAGCCTGTAATTGTCTCGGGGAGGAGGGAGAAAAACACGTAGCCGATCTGGGTGGAAATAAAACCAAGAATGAATGTAAATGTAGTCCCCTCTGATTAAAGGCTCTAGGCTTTGTGAAATATGGCATTACTGTTTTTTGGTGCATTTTGTCTGATCCAATTCATCAAAAACCTCCACAAAATATTGTAATGCATGTTATTTTTAAACTGTCTTCAAGCAATATTAGGGATGAGCAATATGATGATATTTTATTGATATTGTGATAACGTCACAGCACGTGTTGTGGATAATGTAAGCGCCTGAATAACACTGTGTGTTAAGTGTGCAAAATAAAGTGAGCAAAATTAGGCTTGCTTAATTAGATTTAGTGCAGTGCATAATGTTTGTAAAACATTCAGTCAAAATCTTCGTCCTTGTAGGTTTAGAGTTGATACGGTATTTTTACATGTGGCACTACAGGTCACATTTTGTCTGTTTCAGCTTATTAAATTTTAGAAAAACAAAATACTGTGTTTCATGTCACGTACTGTGGAAATTTCTAAGTATTGTGATATAATATTTCTGCCATTTTCCCCACCCTCATCTAAAAAAATGCCTCCTCTTTGCAGCAATTAAGGACTTTGAGAGCGCGAAGGAGCACAGTGATGACCACCAGATAAAGGAGGGGCTGGAGAGAGCACAGCGACTCCTCAAACAGTCGCAGAAGAGAGACTACTACAAGATTCTGGGGGTGAAGAGGTGAAGTACCTTATCAGCTAAACATTAACTTCACAGCTGATCTTACACAGCTGATATTATAGTCTGCAATGATTAACACTTGCAATGAATGGACTGCGTAGGACGGCTCAGAAGAAGGAGATCTTGAAAGCCTACAGGAAGCTGGCACAACAGTGGCACCCAGACAATTTCCAGGATCCTGAAGACAAGAAAAAGGCTGAGAAGAAGTTCATAGACATTGCACAGGCCAAGGAAGTGCTCACTGATCCAGGTAAACATTTGAATGATTAGGCCTGTTTGTGGAAATTATTACATTTCACTGGGAATTTAGGCAATTTAGTCTAAGGGCTTTATCTACTAGCTTTGCACGTTCAAGTAGTTTTATACACTGGCTCAAACAATTGCATATTCTTTATCTCACTTTAGCTATAATTGGGTCCTTCTTTTAATCCTGGATAGATTAAGCCAATTTTGCTTTAATCTGACATTTGGTGGGTTTGAGGGAAATTGTATTGGAGTCTCTTTCCTGAAAACATGTCCAAAGACAGGCAGCCTCATGCGGAACACAGTATGAGTCAGAAAGGACTTAAAGGGCCCATATAGTGGAAATCAGAATTGAATGAGTTTTTAAACGTGTCATTCACTGTGCAGTCCACACAGCCCAGGTATGGAAGCTAAGCTGCAAAAACAGTCTGTTTTAAATTCACTGTTTCTCTGATGTCACAAAAACCATTTACACACTTTCCTCTGACAGCTGTCCATTGATGTTGTGTGAGCAGCAGTTCTTGGAGGCCTTTCTCCCTCCTAGCGTTGGTAGTATCGTGTGATTGGGGGAGTCCTAACTAGCGGGTGGAATTGGAGGCGACTAAATTGGGGAGGAAATTGGGTAAAAATCAAAAAAAATATATAAACAAACAAAAGAAACAGGCTATTTCTACGGTCTAGTTTAAAGATCTGTGGATTGTATGGAGTGAGGCATGAAAGGTACTTTCCCCAGAATCCAACGTTTTAACGCCAAACTGATCACCCCTTTCAAAAAACGGTTGTACTTTTGAAGCACTCAAATGGGCCTCTGACTTCTGATCTTATGCAGAAATGAGGAGCAAGTTTGACCACGGCGAAGACCCTCTGGACCCTGAGAGCCAGCAAGGAGGAGGCCACCACCATCCCTTCCACGGCGGCTGGGAGAGCTTCCAAGGCTTTAACCCTTTCGGCTCTGGACCATTTAATTTTAAATTCAGCTATAACTGAGGCGACCCAGGAGGACGTGAGTTCAGATTGACCCCGTCTGGACGTGTGCTCGGCTGTTCCGAGAGAACTGGGACCTGCTGACAACTAATTGACACTAACTAGCCAGAGGCATGGCTATGAATGCCGATGTGGTATTAAGACATGTCCTATGCTGTTTAAATGGTCTACTTTGGCAGGGGGCGGGGTGGAAGCCCTCTAACTCGCTAAAGTAGCCCCAAGCCGTATTATTTGAAGCAACTCCTTCAGGGATTTGAGAGTGCGTGGGTCATTCCAAAGCAATGTGCACACATGGTGACCTTTTCATCCATTCCTATAAGACTATTGTGTACATAGGAAACGGCACTATTTTTCTATAAATTAAATAAGGCTGCGTAAATACTGTTATGTAAATACTGAAATAAAGAAATCATGGCTTATTTAACTAACAGGAAAGCCTGGCAGCGTTTTTACAGCACTCGGCTGTTTAATTTAGCCATTAATGAAAACACCATCAGCTAAACGGCTGTCATGGCTCTGGCAGCTGCATTAGAAATCTAGTGGCGTTTTAAAGCCCTTGTTCTGTGAAGCATAATGATGCAGTCAACAGTTTCACAAAGGCGAGAGAATGAAAATGAAGATCGAACATGAAAGACTTGATCACCAGGGATGCACTGATATGGAAACTGTGTGCCAGTGTTAAAAGCAGATATTTTTCATGCACATAGCCCCTGATACATAAACATTTGTCAATTTGGGATTAGATCTACTGGGATTAGCATTCTGGAAAAATTCAGCATTTATTTGTATAGGTTCTATAAATGCAGTAAAATGAGTAAAATACAAACATTTTAGCGTAGTAGCTCAGCATCACCAAAACGTTCTGCTTCTCTGGGATACAGTAGATCCATATCACTAAAATATTAAGATTGAGACCCTTATTAATCCCACAACAGGGAAATTTCACCTCTGCAATTAACCCATCTGTGAAGTGAAACACCACATACACTCTAGGGGGCAGTGAGCACACTTTTCCAGAGCCGGTGGGAAGCCCAATCCACGGCACCTGGGGAGCAGTTGGGGGTTAGGTGTCTTGCTCAAGGACAACTCAGTCATGTGCTGTCGGCTCTGGGGATCAAACCGGCGACCTTCCAATCGTGAGGCTGGTTCCCTAACTTCCAGCAAATGACTGCCCCAGTCATATATCAGTCATATTTAAAAACATGTCTTTTTTAAAGAAACTACCTGCCGATACGATATGATTCCAGTATCATGGTGCGTCCCTGGTTATCAGAGCAGTTTAATTTAGCCAGGGTGGTCCCTCTTAAAGCTCAAAAAACAAATCCATAAAAAGCTCAAAACATTAATATGATTAATTACACTACCATTTGGAATTTTTCTTGTGTTATTCATTTTGAAGCTGGACTTGAATATGTTTTTGTTAAAGTAGCATTATTGAGTCAGGAGGGGGAACAGGGCCAAAATATGGTGTCTGTGCTGCTCTGAGTTGCCCTGAAATAATGATTTACGCTACAGAATGCTCTTCTGTGTGTTGCATGCAATTACACCTTTCCACCAGAGAGGTCTCCAAATCCCCAAAACTTAGTGCAGCTTTTAATAAAAAAAAAAGAATAGTAATCTAAAACTAAAAAATATAAACTTTATTTATATTATGTTTCATGTGTTGAAAATGAAGCACAACATGCTTTAGTGTTATAATAATAATTATTATAACTTTAATCATTTACAATATCATGATTTAAATCTTAGACACCAGAAGAGCTGAGATGTTCCAGATTTGTTAGTTTTGAGTCATTATATACTGTAGACTACATACTGTGTCTATTTTATTTAATATGATGCATTCTGGGTGCTACACTTCAGAACTTTTCAATCAATTAAAAATAAAAGCCTTTTAGATTCTGAACAGATCATCTCATCTTTTGGTGTCTAGTTTATAAGAATGAAATCTGTGTGGTAAGTTTAAGCTTCATTTTTAATGTATGAAATGTTTGCTGTTTAAAGTCCATTATTGATATTATCTACCTCGAGATTTGATCATGAGGCATTTTGCGTGTTATATTAATTCTGACTTCTTAATGTTCTGCAGCGTTCTCGGTCTCCGTTCATCAATCTGGACACAGCTAAAGTTTTTATGAACAGTCTCGTTTCTTTCCATTAGTTATTTAAAATCTCTGAAATTGTACTGGACTAAATACTGACTTCATTTAATACATTCATCTAAAACCAGATCAGCTTTGTATTAGTAAAAAAACACAGAACACTGGGCCTCATCCATCAACTGTTCTTAAAGGGGAATGCCACCAATTTGTCTGAATTTCAGTACAATTCAGTCCTGGAGATGTAAACAAATCAGAGTGGCTTGATGTGAAATCGTTCACTTGTAGAAAAAGAAAGTTTTCTGTTGGACACTATTGTTCCTTCAGGCAGTTTTCATGAGCACGATTAACATGTTTTAGGACAATTTTACCACAAAACTGTCAGAAAACAATAGCAGACAACAAGCTGAGTGTTCAAAACCATTTCTTGTAATAACCCAATTCTGAGTTTTTAACGGATCATTTCACACCAAACCTCTCTGAATGACTGTTTACATCTGAACCGTTAATTATGCAGAAATTTGATGAGGCCCATTGATTCCAAACTTGAACAGTAGGAAGAGATATAACCAACACTGCAGAGGAATTACATTACACTTTATTCCTGAGAAAAATCCACATCCTCCCACATCAAGGCCCACATGTCCAAAGGTTTATAGACACCCCTTCTTGTTAGTGAATTCAGCTGCATTAAGGTCACCCACTGCTGGCACAGGAGTTCAAAACACACACAGTTTGTATAAACTGCATAGAAAAGCACTGACCAATAGAATGAGACACTGGACAGTTTAAAGTCGTCATGCCAAGTTTGGGCTAGAAAGGTATTGGGCTGTGGAGTAGTGGAGTTCTCTGGAGTGACCGAGCTCCATGTGGGATGAGTTAAGGTGACGTTTGTGATCTAGAACTAATCATCCAACATCAGTACATGACCTCACTAATGCTTCTGTGGCTGAATGCAATCAAATCCTCACTGCAGTGTTCTGACGTTGGGCAAAGCCTTTCCAGATGAGTAGAGGCTGTTACTACAGCAAAGGAGGAAAATACACTTCACCTCTGCATTTTGAAAAACACTTTGGATGAGCAGGTGTCCACAAACTTTTGGCCAGTGTATTTCCTTACCCTCAGACAGCACAGTGAGCAGCGAAACCGCATTTTCACTAGAAACAGCTTGAAAACACACTGGCTTAGAGAAATGGAAGCTCCTCAGTGGAGCTGAAAGATTTGTTATTATAGCAAAACCGTGATATAAAAGAATGCAATTTTTATTATAGTATACATTATCAAAGAGCGTTTACATGCACGTAATGATCCGATAACTGCAGAAAATCAGATTTTGTCAGTAATCCGATCAACACCATTACATGCGCTTGAGTAATCGGATAATGTGGAAACTCCAGGTCTACATTTGAGTCAGACAGTAATCGGATTTCTGCTTTGCAACCAGCCAGTAAACTCGCAGAAGAAGACGTGACGGAAATGCAGCGTAAAACTCCAACTTCATGCTGCACAACACGCATCATCTAGAAGATGAATATTTAAATCCTTCATTCTGTCAAGCATGTGTTTGGTTTCAGCGTCGCTCAAAAAGTGTTTTGCTGCTCGCTTATTTCCGGTACCACGTTCTGTTTTCGCCCATGCTCAGACAGAGAAATCTGAAAGAAATCAGAGTAAGAGCTCACACTGAGAAATGATTACTGGGCTAAAATCCAGCCTCTTTATCGGATTTCTTAATCAGGTTTCTAGACCTTATTCTGATCTAATAAATCAGAGTATACTGTTTACATGACCATATAACTAATCAGATGACTGCAGAAATCTGATTATGATCAGATTATTAAGTGCATGTAAACCCACTCAGTGTCGAGTTTTAAATGAGGAAATTTTACCTAATAAAACAGAGCTTGTGAACTGGCTGGGGACCAATCAGAAGCAACAAAACACGCATTTTGTATGTGTGACATCACAACTAGTCTGGTAGTCTGATGCACTCAGCGCTCAGGGTTCACGCCAGAAAAAGTGGAATGTTCTGGTCTTCTTAACCAAAAATAGGCCTGGAATATCGTTCAGCCCTACTCCTTTCTCCTCAGCAGAGGGGAGTCTGTGGGAACTGATGTGATTTATTCACACAGTAAGAAACACTAATACTCTGTACCCTGTTCCGAAGGGTCTCGAGTGGGACGCAGCATTGATATTCCTCTGCTGACTAACGGAGCTCCAGCATCTGCCCATGGATTTCATTTTCTTTCCTTCATATTGGTGTTTTACCAGCAGAAACAACTCGTACTACTATGATTAGGTTTCCTCTCTGCAGATCAACATCCAGCTGGCCATTTCAACCAGTGTAACAGAGCCAAAGTAACAGATGTAGAGAGTTTGACTCAGTTTCCTTCTTTTGTAAACATTATCCAGCAGAAAAGCTTCTCGTGAGCTTGGAATGATTTGAGGAATGTATGTTTTTCGTCCTAGTGCAATTCATCTTAGACCACAAGTATAACAAGACAACTGTCCACACTGTTACAGCAGAGCAGACGTCTAAACGAGAGAACGGGTTAAAAGGTACAGTAAGTAACACTTCACTGCAGATCATGCGGATGGAATCATCCAACCGCTGAATAAAAAGCAGGTCTTCTTTGCCTTTGCGTCTTGTATTGTTCCATAGGTGCCTAGTGCTCTGTAATGTGTTCTCTTGTCATACGATAATGGAAAATTCTACCTACTGTACCTTTAAATTAAGGGCTCCATTCGCCACCATCCGTAAATAGAAAGAAAGAAAAAAAAATACGATTTTCTTTTTTATTAAAAAGAAAAAAAAGAAAGGAGTCTTGGTGTTCCCGTTTCCTTCCCGTCTTCACAAAGCTGACGTCCAGTCTAATACTTTCAGGTACAGTTTAATGGGAAACGCTCTTCTCTGTGTAGTTGCTGAGCTGAAGCTGTGCAGGAGGACGACGTGCAAACGTCTCCATTTCCTCTGGGACAGGTGCTAAAGTTCATCACGCTGTTGAGTGCCTGGGAAAAAAAAGACATTTCTGAAAATGCAGTGTTAGCATCTTCACCAGCCTAAAGATCTCACTACTGGAACTGGAGCGGTTTCTGTACCGTAATTTGTAATGGATTTAGACTTGGGTGGTTAATACAGGACAAAGCCTAATATTCATGCTGGAATTTTTGTCAGACCTGTTAAAAATATCCAGAATTTTTAAAGATATGAATAGTTTACTTTAGTGCGTTTCCACAGTTTTACAGTCTGACTGTAATAATTGTGGAGTGATTTTAATCCAGTGTGAATCTGCAGCGTGTAGTTTTACAGTCTGACTGTAATAATTGTGGAGTGATTTTAATCCAGTATGAATCTGCAGTGTGTAGTTTTACAGTCTGACTGTAATAATTGTGGAGTGATTTTAATCCAGTATGAATCTGCAGTGTGTAGTTTTACAGTCTGACTGTAATAATTGTGGAGTGATTTTAATCCAGTGTGAATCTGCAGTGTGTAGTTTTACAGTCTGACTGTAATAATTGTGGAGTGATTTTAATCCAGTGTGAATCTGCAGTGTGTAGTTTTACAGTCTGACTGTAATAATTGTGGAGTAATTTTAATCCAGTATGAATCTGGAGTGTGTAGTTTTACAGTCTGACTGTAATAATTGTGGAGTGATTTTAATCCAGTATGAATCTGCAGTGTGTAGTTTTACAGTCTGACTGTAATAATTGTGGAGTGATTTTAATCCAGTATGAATCTGCAGCGTGTAGTTTTACAGTCTGACGGTAATAATTGTGGAGTGATTTTAATCCAGTATGAATCTGCAGTGTGTGTAGTTTTACAGTCTGACTGTAATAATTGTGGATAATTGTGTAGTGATTTTAATCCAGTATGAATCTGCAGTGTGTAGTTTTACAGTCTGACTGTAATAATTGTGGAGTGATTTTAATCCAGTATGAATCTGCAGTGTGTGTAGTTTTACAGTCTGACTGTAATAATTGTGGAGTGATTTTAATCCAGTATGAATCTGCAGTGTGTGTAGTTTTACAGTCTGACTGTAATAATTGTGGAGTGATTTTAATCCAGTATGAATCTGCAGCGTGTGTAGTTTTACAGTCTGACGGTAATAATTGTGGAGTGATTTTAATCCAGTATGAATCTGCAGCGTGTAGTTTTACAGTCTGACTGTAATAATTGTGGAGTGATTTTAATCCAGTATGAATCTGCAGTGTGTAGTTTTACAGTCTGACTGTAATAATTGTGGAGTGATTTTAATCCAGTGTGAATCTGCAGTGTGTAGTTTTACAGTCTGACTGTAATAATTGTGGAGTGATTTTAATCCAGTGTGAATCTGCAGTGTGTAGTTTTACAGTCTGACTGTAATAATTGTGGAGTAATTTTAATCCAGTATGAATCTGGAGTGTGTAGTTTTACAGTCTGACTGTAATAATTGTGGAGTGATTTTAATCCAGTATGAATCTGCAGTGTGTAGTTTTACAGTCTGACTGTAATAATTGTGGAGTGATTTTAATCCAGTGTGAATCTGCAGTGTGTAGTTTTACAGTCTGACTGTAATAATTGTGGAGTGATTTTAATCCAGTGTGAATCTGCAGTGTGTAGTTTTACAGTCTGACTGTAATAATTGTGGAGTAATTTTAATCCAGTATGAATCTGGAGTGTGTAGTTTTACAGTCTGACTGTAATAATTGTGGAGTGATTTTAATCCAGTATGAATCTGCAGTGTGTAGTTTTACAGTCTGACTGTAATAATTGTGGAGTGATTTTAATCCAGTATGAATCTGCAGCGTGTAGTTTTACAGTCTGACGGTAATAATTGTGGAGTGATTTTAATCCAGTATGAATCTGGAGTGTGTAGTTTTACAGTCTGACTGTAATAATTGTGGAGTGATTTTAATCCAGTATGAATCTGCAGTGTGTAGTTTTACAGTCTGACTGTAATAATTGTGGAGTGATTTTAATCCAGTATGAATCTGCAGTGTGTGTAGTTTTACAGTCTGACTGTAATAATTGTGGATAATTGTGTAGTGATTTTAATCCAGTATGAATCTGCAGTGTGTAGTTTTACAGTCTGACTGTAATAATTGTGGAGTGATTTTAATCCAGTATGAATCTGCAGTGTGTGTAGTTTTACAGTCTGACTGTAATAATTGTGGAGTGATTTTAATCCAGTATGAATCTGCAGTGTGTGTAGTTTTACAGTCTGACTGTAATAATTGTGGAGTGATTTTAATCCAGTATGAATCTGCAGCGTGTAGTTTTAGAACTTTTAAAAACTGTAACTGAAAATAATCAATAGTAACTGGATTACTTGTGCACACACTCACCTGTGCTCGGTGTTGGGGATGGTGACGGCCCTGTGCGGGATGCGTCCACTTTCTGGTTTTGTACCCGTTTCAGGAGCTGTTTGATCTCGTTGTCGTAGCTGGACCACTCGGGCACGATGCGCACGGCTGCACTCAGCTTGGGCTCTTTGGTCTTGGGGTTATTACACTGCAGAGAATCACCAAACAAAAGCAGCCTCATCACTCACCGCACTAAAACACAATCCTGCAATAATACCTGCAGCTTAGAGGCCGTTTGCAGCACTTTTTAATTTCCTGACCAGAGGAGGCAATATTAGCCTGTGTTTTGCTCGGCACTGAAACTGGCACTTTCCCACGGTTCTTTTATATAATCCCACACATGCTAGTAACATTTGGACAAACAGCACTGAAGACGCAGAAGTGACAGTAATAATCTGGCAGTAAAGTGAGTCATTCATCAATGTAAACTAGCAACATGCAGATTTACAAACGGCCCTGCACTTCTGTTATTAGGGGTGGAGGGGAACGTAAGAGTGGACAATACAAACTTACATTTTAGCACAATATTTTCCACTATTCAGGCAAGGATGATACCATAATTATGATATACTAAGAAAAGTATCAATGCTTAATAATAATAATAATTCTAAAAAAAATTTAAATTATAACAACAACAATAATAAATATTATTACTATTGCTACATCAATATTTCTCATCCCTTCAAAGTGAATAGATGTTTACACCGTACAGTACTGTGCAAAAGTCTGAGACTCTTCACTTATTTAATTTAGAGCAGGGGTGCACAACTCCGGTCCTGAAGGGCCGATGTCCAGCACAGTTGAGGTTTTCCAGCTCAAGCATGCCCACTTAACCTGGCAATTAACAGCTAAACATAATCAGGTGTGTTGGAGCAGGTAAATCACCAACGTTGTGCTGGACACTGGCCCTCTAGGACCAGAGTTGTGCAACTCTGATTTAGAGCTTCCAAAACTGGAATTCAAAAAATGATTCCGAGCCACAGACAAAATGTGACTCCCAACAACCACCTGGAATACCTGGAACCAAATACCTGGACCAAAACTACCACCGTCAGGTAAACAGCACTTAAAGCTTCCATCTTTGAGAGAGAGAGAGAGAGAAAAGAGAATCAAGGTGATCAGAAAACATCCACAGCCATCCTTCCACTGTGACGCTACACTGACCACCCCAGAGTCCAGACCTCAACATACTTGGATCGTGAGAAAATGCTAAACCAACTGCTAAGAATGAACTTTGGAGGTGTGGAAAAATATCCCTGCAGATTTCTTTGAAAAACTGAAAGCAAGTTGAGGCTTCATATTTTACACACGCACGCACGCACACACACACACACACACACACACACACACACACACACATATATATATATATATATATATATATATATATATAAATAAAGACACACACACACACACACACACACACACACACACACACGCGCACACACACACATACATATATATATATATATATAAACACAAACACATATACACACACACACACACACTTATATGACAAAGTCATTTCTAATCATCAGATTGACTGCAGCTCCAGCTAATGAGACATTTCCCACTGCAGCTTCCAAAGCTGGCAGCCTGGAAGCAGAGTGTAAATGAGAATGCTATTCTCGTCTGCATCTGTGTGTGTGTGTGTGTGTGTGTGTGTGTGTGTGTGTGTCAGGTAGAAGCAGTGATGATATCTGGCCATTAATTTTTTTCACTTTCTTCCTGACTGCTCAGATTGAAGACGTTAGAAACCTGCGTGAGTTACAGAAACTCTGTCAGTGGCCCAAGCCACAGTGAGCCGTCACAGTGAACCATCTCTCAGCATTTTTCAACACTCATTTTCATGTTTCTCTTTGAGTTTTTGAAATTTTATGTTTGCTAAAATGGGCCTGTAGCTGTCGGACAAACGGCAGGTAAACGCAAGTTTTAATTGAGTGATTTATTCTTATTATTACTCCTAACATTTATCACTCAAATGTGGTTCACAGAAACAGCTGGTGATGCGTAACAACTCGAGTCCGTCTAAACCACTCGCTGCGTAAACTAGATAGCAAAACAGAACACTTACATTTCTGCATAATTAACATGTTTGGGTGTAAACAAAGTCATTCAGAGTGGTTTGGTGTGAAATGCTCACTTCTTAAAAAAAAACAAAACAAAAAAAACTTGCTGTCAGAACGGTCACCATGGTGGTGATGGGAACCAGACGTCAGAAGAGTTTAATGCCTTTGAAAGCTCATAAAAAGTTATTACATGAAATGGTTACCTGCCTGATGCCTGAAGTTTTAGCCTACACACACACACACACACACACACACACACATTTTCTAAGCCATTCTCCCTCAGGGTCGCGGGGGGGTGCTGGAGTCTATCCCAGCGGTCATCGGGCAGAAGGCAGGATACACCCTGGACAGGCTGCCAGTCCATCGCAGGGCAGACAGACAGTCACTCACACCCAGGTGTAACTTAGCACGTCCAATTGGCCTGACTGCATGTCCTTGGACTGTGGGAGGAAACCGGAGAACCCGGAGGAAACCCACGCAGACACGGGGAGAACATGCTAACTCCACACAGAGTTGCCCGGCCAGGGAATCAAACCCGGGCCCTCCTGGCTGTGAAGCGACAGTGCTACCCACCGCACCACCGTGCTGCCCCAAGTTTTAGCCTAAAACATTCTTATTTTTTAGAACCATTAATGGTAAATTGGAAAGGTAATGGAAATGGAAAGGTAAATTCAGGCAAATGAATGAATGAATGAACGAATGAATGTCTATATTTGTGCTGTAGACATGGCGACCCCTGGTTCCTATCAACACTACTGTAAATAAATCAGTCTCCACAGTGAACCAGTTCATACCAAAACACTCTGAATGCCTTTGTTCACATCTCAACTACTGAATTATGTTGACAATTTGAATCCTAATGTCCTCCTTTAACAGTGTATCTAATCCACTGGCATCAGCTCTGGTCTCTGTAGATTGCAGCTCTGCCTTTAAAGTGCCAAGGGGTCAAGAGGAGCAATGCCACGGACCTTAAAACTATGGTTCATAGCTCAGCAACCCAAATGATAAGAAGAGTCATTTTGTCCTTTCAATAAAAATCAAACCACCTTAAGAGCCGCAATACTTCATGTTCATTTTACCACCGTATCAGGAAACCAGCTGGAGTGATTATAAATGCAAATAAGTCCATTTATCTCCGAATTATCAAGGTTCATCTAAAAGCTGTCTCCCTGCCTTTTTGTTAGCTACCAGCTAGGCGAGATTGTTGTTTGTGTTGCTACAGTGACCAGTAGTCTGCACACCAACATTCAGGGTGAATTAGCAGATATAGGCTACATTAACTCCAGCATTTACGACTGTTTATTGCTGAAACTGTGTTGTAACAATCAGCAAAGCTTTATTTTACTACAAAGAGGATTATTATCCATCCATCCATCCATCCATTTTCTAAGCCGCTTCTCCGTCAGGGTCGCGGGGGGGTGCTGGAGCCTATCCCAGCAGTCTTCGGGCAGAAGGCATGCAAACTCCACACAGAGAGGACCCTGGTCACCAGGCCAGGGAATCGAACCCAGGCCCTCCTCGCTGTGAGGCGACAGCGCTACCCACCACGCCACCGTGCCGCCCGAGGATTATTATATATTGCCTAATAATCTAATTCTGCTGTGGAGCCGTAACAGGGCAACAAAAGAGCTGCATGTTGCCGACACATTTGTTTAAAGTGGACGTGGATTTGGATACATTTCTCTGAGCTTAGAAAAGACTGGAAAACATGCTGACTCAAAACACAATGCATAATGGCTTCTATTACAAGTGCGTTTCCAATCGACAGGTTTTCTGTATAAATGAATCTGCAGTATAATATTTTTCAAACTACTCCTCAGGGTCACCCGCCCAGTCCGTGCTTCTTTACTGTAATCCAAGCTCCCAACATAACTTTGGCTTAACAGCTTAATTCAGGAGCTTGAACAGAGCAAAATGTGAACTGTCTGGAGAGCACAGTGGTCCTCAAACCAGTATGCAGCGCTTTTCCACTATCCCTATGTCAGTGGTCTCCAACCCTGGTCCTGGAGAGCTATGTTCCTGCAGAGTTTAGTTCCCACCTGTTTCCAATAAGCTGCCCTACCCCTTACTCAACCATAATAAATATGATCCAGCCAATCAGGGACTTGGGAAGAGGGTGATGAGGTGGAGTAGGGAGCCCAAACTAGGCTCTGCAGCAAGGCAGCTCTCCAGAACCAGGGGTTGGGACCACTGCCCTATGTGTTGCGAGTTGAGTTGGAGCTCCAAAGAACTCCATAAGCACCTTCATTATTAAGACTGCAGATGCTGGTTAATGAGCTAAAACTGTAGAGATGCCAGCTTGTGTGTGGCTGTAAAACTCATAAATAACCTTCTGTGGTTACAGAACGAAGAAGCTGGAACTCTCATTAGTTATGCTGAGAAGATTCTTCCAGTCCATTGCGGTAAAGGTCTGGGTAAAGGTGAAAGTGGGTATGAGTGTGAAACATGCATGCAAATGCAGAAATGTAGAGGACGGTCCTTTGTTCTACGTCCTCTGCGGCAGAAATAACCACAGTCCAGCACTTCGAGTAGTTACTAACTAGTCTGGCAACTGCATCCAGAAAGCTGTTCTGCTCAGTGTGGAACTGCTTCAACTGTGACTGGTTTATGAACAAGAATGTGCTCGGAGGAAAGCGCCACCCACCAGATCTGCTACATCAGCTAACAGACGCCTGCCCTGAAGAGCATCGCGTTGAGTGATTGGGGGGTGGGGGGGGGCATCCTATCCACCCAAAGAGTGAGGCCGATTGCGCTCTCTTGAACTCCCAGCTACGGATGGCTGGAGCACCAGGGATTGAACTCACAATATTCTAACAGGGCTCAATAATGCTAAATATACATGAATATACAGTAGATACTAACAGTGGAGATGGTCAATTTATGAATGTGCAAACACAGCAGTCCTCTATATTTCCTTTAGACTGGCTCCTCCTGAGCTGTGAGCTGCTACTTTAAAGAGGACAAACAGACGTCATGTAAAACGACTACGCTGGACCTAATTTTCAGAAAAGAGTCAAAAATATTGCTGAATTTCTGAGCTTTTAATTGTGGAAGCTGATCAGATGTTTGTCATCACACAGCACAAAAAAGAGTGAAGTGAAGTAAAACGAGTATCTCCAAAATGTTAAATTCACAGCAGAGGGCAAAACCTTTATAGCTTTCAATGTAAGTTAATGTAAAGAGGTTTTATTCTAAGTGATTTTGGAGCTTTTCAATTGGTCCATTCATCACGACATCTTCACACAGCATAAGGGACAAGTGCCGTATTCAAATGATGTAGAAAAATGAAAATAGACAAAAATAGAGACAAGTTTTTCTTTGAACAGTGATGATATGGGGGGAAAAAAGAGAATACACTGGAGCCACTTCAACATGCAGAACGAATGTAGCCTAAGGAATAGTATGGAATGATCAAATCATGTCTGATCCCTATCAGATCAGTTTAATCTGTTTGATAAAGTCAGTCTCGTCGCCGACATCAAATGAGGGAAGATTCTATATTGTTCTGAACTGTGTCCTATATAACGATGTAACTTTCATAACTTTGAGGAACCTCAGGGAAAATGGAATCTGAGATTTTTCGACGCTGGATTTTAGGCCAGACAGAGTATATTAAGCATTTGAAGTGTCAAAGAAAATGAAAAGCATAAGACAAAAATCTGAAAAATTCATTTGCGTGATATTTACTCTTTCTAAATCTATCAGGGCTCTAAAACTCAAGCTTTAATAAGCAGAAATAGTAAAAATACTGATATCAGACTCAATAGTTGGATGGAAAGTTACTGTATAAAAGCAAGTCTACTCAAAAGTACTTAACTATTCTAGTAGAATAGGTGTAAACATACATTCATTGAAAATGTTTGGGTTAAACAGCTGTGAACCCCTTTACATTAAGTGGGAACAGTTATAATCTTGATTTCTGTCTGCACTGTCGCTTTAGCATCAGGGACACATACCAGGTCGATTGTCTTAGCGGTAGGCTTAGATGCATCGTCACACCAGGTCTCACACCACAGCCACTCCTGAGGAAGAGACTTGATGGCCACTTGATGGATCATGTTATTGGGGAGGTCCTGTCAGCATCACACAAGAATAGCATTGAAATGCATCTGTAGCACAGTTAAAATGAGTAAGACACATTTAGCCTTATGGGCTACAAAGGGGTACTGACCTGGTCCAGATTGGAAAGGCTGTTGGGATCTTGACTCAAGGCTTGGTACTGTCCACGAAGGCGATCTCCTGCTGCAATCTTTCTGAACTTCTTCAGGTCCACCACGTACAGTGCACTGAAGTGGCAGGGGAGACATTTATCACAATATGAAACAGCAGCAAGCAATTTTAACAGATACTGAACTGAACAGATTCATGATCTCATAACAATACGTCCGGGAACAACTTGTTACACCTTTGGCGCTGGATTCCAGAAAAATCCACCACTCACAAATTCCTCTAGTCTGTGCCATTGAATGTCTGAAGTACAACTGTTTCGCTCAAACACAAATCCAATAGCTTGCTTTTTCCTTGGAAGAGGTGTTTATTCTTAAAGCATGTAACACCTTTACACGCATCATTCAGGCAATCTAACCAGCCAATCGTGTGTTGCAGCAGTGCATAGAATCATGCAGATACCAGCCAGCAGCTCCAGTCACATGATTGTGGTACCAGACGGGCTGGTTTGAGTACGTCGATAACTGCTGATCTCTTGGTAGAACATCATAGATCAGATCTATGGAAGACCTGAACATACTTAGTGATAATTTACACATATTTTCATTTCAGTCTGAGGGCATCTCTCAAAGAAATGACATAACAGCATTATCAATGTCACTGTAGTCATTTAATTCATGAACATGGGGTGTCATCTTGAGAATATGGACATAAGCTGTTCACAAATACTCTGGTATTGCTTTTAAATACGTTACTTATGCATGTGTCATGGGCTTTGTTCTGACTGCCAGCCCAAGTAAGTTTTCTGGCAAATCTAAATAGATTTTTGATAGCCTGGACAGCAAAAATGAGATCCAAACCACTTTTAGAGGTGGTCCAAGACGCAATTCCAAACAGATTTTTACATATTTGTCTCAATCTGGATGCTCTAGCTGCTCAAATCAGATTTCAGAGTGTCTTTTGCGTCACTCGTCAAGTGACAAACATCAACAATCCAGAGAGACGGAAGTGCTGGGATTCAAGAAGAGCGACAAAGATCAATGCATACGCCAGAGAATTCTGGAGTTTGGAGGGCGAGATGATGCACCTACCTCTCCTGTATATGCATTTGAAATCCGCAGCTATGTAGTTACTGACGTCTATGGCATTACTATAGCAACACACACAGATAGGTTGGTGGTGTCTGGACACAAATCTGATCACTTGCAAATAATAGTGCAGAGTCATCACAAAAGATCTGATTTGAGAAGCAAATCCAATTTGCCTGCAGTTGCAATAGAGCCACACAGAACAGTCTCTAAAGTCTTCTCAGAGTGGTGGAAAAAATATGAAAAAAAAAAATCATCCGGTGATCAGCAGTTCTACAGACGAGATGAGAGCTGATGAGATAGGCCGCTGAAGAACGGCCAGATTGGTTCAAGCTGACAGGAAAGTCTACAGTAACTCCACTCTATAAAACTGTGGTGAGCAGACACAAAACGTCAAACCCTGAGATGGATGGGCTACAACAGAAGAAGACCAAGTCTGCTTCTACTTTTGTCAGAAAAGGATAGAAAGCTGAGGCTGCTATGGGCACAGGCTCACCAAAACTGGACAGTTCACAAGACGGAAATGTAGCCTGGTCTGATGAACAATTTCTGCTGAAGCACACAGATGGTAGGGTCAGAATTTGGCACCAACAGCATGAATCCATGGATGTGTCTTGTTTCAACAGTTTAGGCTGGTGGAGGTGGTGTAATGAGGTGGGGAATCATCACTTAAATGCCACAACCTATCTGAGTATAGTTGCTGACCATGTGCATCCCTTCATGGCCACAATTTACTATCTTTTAATGGCTACTTCCAGCATGATAATGCACCATGTCACAAAGCAGAAGTCATCTCAAACTACTTTCATGAACACAATGAGTTCAGTGTTCTTCAGTGGCCTTCCCCGTCGCCGGATCTGGAACCAATAGAACACCTTTGGGATGTGGTAGAACAGGACTTGCACGATGCAATCACGTCAACATGGACCAGAATCTCAAAGGAATGTTTAGGGATGGGAGTCCCTACCCAGCATTAGCACAGTGTTCAGTATCAGGTTGAGTATCTGACGTCAAACAAGCCTGTCTTTAGTCCTTGGATGTAGCACTTTATTAGGAAATAAAGTGCTACATCCAAGGACTAAAGACAGGCTTGTTTGACGTCAGACGATGTTGACGGGCACACAACTGCCCCCTACTTTGAGCTCTGCCCTCATAAGCCATCGGATTGGATTAGAATTTCCCTCTCAGTTTTTTTTCCTATTCTAATACGTCTATGTTCCCAGCCAAAAGTTCTCATGGTTCCCTGACGTCAGGCTCTGCGAGCGAAAGTTAAGAAGTTTAAAGTCAATTTTCTCAACCTGATATGGTATTTCCTATGACCCAGGTGCGATGCCCAGTAACCCATCTTCCAGAAACGGTAACCCTCCATCTCTCTCCGGCTGTCGCAGAATGGTGTGTACCCATAGGGAGCGCCTTCCAGGTCCAAATCCCTCAGCTCTTTCAGATCTGCCCTGACAATCTGAGCAAAAGAAGGAATTCAGTAAACACACCTGTTACATATACAGAAATCACCAAATATCTAGGGCTTTAGATGTTTTTCAGCAGATCACCTCCACACAGTAGCCCATTTAAATAAACCCTGGGACCACAGGACACCCTGTCATTCTTTGTATTGTAAGTCAATTTGCTCAACTTAATTTGATTATTATATTATTAATCATAAATTATGATGAAACACTACCAGAAGTAAGACGTGTCACAGTGATGATTGGTGGGGGATAAGCTCTCATTAGTCTTCAGTGTAACCTGTGGACCTTTGCTTTGCATGAGCTTGTACTTACCTGATCAGCATCAACAAAGATGATCTTATCCACAGCTAGAGGGAAAAGGACGTCCAAGAAGAGGATCTTGTAGCCCCAGATGATTCTCTGCTTCTCCGTCTGCTGATGCAGCCAGCGGGGCCACTTGTACTGCACCAGTTCATACTGGAAACCGTACGCCTCCGCCATGTAGGGAATGAACTCCTATATACACAAAGACACATGCAGACATGCAGAGGAGTCAATGCATCACATAACGAAGAAGGGAAGAAAGTGCGAAAGCTTTGCAACGTCTCCAAGTGATACTCATGAATAATTCATTAAACAACTGGTGATTCAATGTCTTTATGTAACGCAGGGCTGTTTCTCTGCCCTATGTGAACAGCTGGCCATTTGAGATCAGTCCATTATTATGGGTGTCCACTACTTAGCAGTGTAATTAAAAGAGTCTAAACGTTTAGCTGAGACCTGGAGGTGGAGAGGTAATGTAGTGATATCAGTCTTAACCTTAACATGGTCAACGTCAAAAAAAGTGCTCAAATTTGAATAATGTGCTACAAATAGTGCAGAATCTTGAATATTAATTGTCTATGTTTATTCAGGGAGGCACAGTGGCGTGGTGGGTAGCGCTGTTGCCTCACTGCAAGTAGGGCCTGGGTTTGATTCCTCGGCCAGGTGTCCAGGGTACTTTCTGTGTGAAGTTTGCATGTTCTCCCCGTGTTTGCGTGGGTTTCCTCCAGGTTCTCCGGTCACCCCCCCCAGAAACTGCTTATCTTCATATAAACTTTCATGAAAAGTTAAGAACGTTTTACCTCCTCCTGTAAAAAGACCTTTTTTGTGTTTGGACAGAAACAATAAATAAGCACCTATACTATAATAAGACTTTCCTAATCCTGACTCTAACGCTATTCTCAGTAACCAAAAGCGAAAGATGCTCCTTTCAGAGTTGCAGGAAACATGGACAATGTCAGGAATGCTGTGTTGGTCCTGTTGGTCTCTGGTTTTCAGAACATTTTATTTCTGGAAATGTACAAAAGTGCACACATGCACACGCAGCGATTTCACCTTAAAGGAGGGGGAGAGGTAGTTTTTCAGGAACCAAAACTTGACGGGGGTTTTCGTGTGCTGGAGGACAGAGAGCATCATTATCCTGGAAAGAAGAGGAAGCACAGGGTGAAGGATTAAGAACAGACGACAGAAAAACCGTGTGTGCAGTGTGAGCGGCGTGTGGACGTCCTACCTCAGGAAGCGCTCGTACAGATGTCCAGAGGCCACTGAGAAGATGTTGAGCACATCCTCCTTCTTCTTCTCCGCTTCTTCCACGCTGGAGCCGCCTGTTAGACTGAAACACACGCACACGTTGTTTTTGTTTGAGGTTCTAAATTTTGCAGCAACACAAATGCCTTTGCATTTGTACATATGTACACATCCAAACAGTACATATAGCTGCGTTCATGTTAAGGGAGTGAAGTGCAGAGACACATTTTGCTTTAATGGTAACAAAAGAATCTTGATGCATCTCCATTTTTTATTTCTATAGCCAACATTATCATTTTTATATCATAATGTAAGATACACATGTACACTATATGGCCAAAAGTATGTGGACACTATAACATCTGGATGAGCTTGTCGGACATCCCATTTGGAGTAGGTCTGTGGGAATTTGTGCTCATTCACTCAAAAGAGCATTTATGAGGTCAGACACTGATGCTGAACAAGAAGGCCTGACACGCTGACTCCCAATTCATCCCAAAGGTGTGCAGTGGGGTTGAGGTAAGGGCTCTGTGCAGGCCTTTGGAAACTTGTGAAACTTTGCCTTTATAGAGCTTGCTTTGGCATGCTGGAACAAGAAAGGGTCTTCCTCAAACACATGCTTTTGGCCATTTACATGTATATCGCTGCTGTCTGAACAAAACCACGTATCTCCAAAGTGGTAACTTTACAGGAGAAGGAAACAACACACTTTACTTTCAATGTAAGTCGATGGAACCAGATGTTTCTCCAAGTCATGTTGGGCTGTTTGTTTTGGTCCATTCATCATGAAATTTACAGACAATGTAAAGCACAGCAGGCATTTTCAAATTATGCCAAAAACTGAAAGACATCAAAAATGTCTTCAAAAATGAAATCAAAAATGAAAGCTGTGGATCTAAACACGTGCTTTTAGGGCTGCTTCTTCTCTATAAATGGTGCACACAACAGCTCCCACCTACTGTAGGAACTTCCGCTTGTTTGACACTTTTTACCCCAGTAAATGAGCGACTTGTGATCACACCCATGTGCTTACATGTTTAAAAAGGTGTTTTCCTTTGCTGTATTATATCGGGACCTTTAAGCTGTGATGAAAATGCTCAGGTTTGTCTCTGGAAGATATTTTTTACTTTGTATGTTGCAGCTTTAGAGTTAATCTTTCAGTAAAGATTTTAGAGTAAAACATACCTCAGTATATATAACATACCTGTTTTAGCCTGTAAGCCGGTCAGCAGTGCCTGATCTGATTGTTATAGAAAGTCTAAGCAGGACATGCTTTTATCTTGATTATTTTTATATACAGACCTTTTAAAACATTTATTTTAAAGCATTCTCATGATTTAACTACATCTATAAAACTTTACTTAGACTGGATTGAAATATTATGCTAGCCTTTTACCTACCGCCCTTTTATTAACTGACTTTGCGTATTTGTATATCTCCAGGGTGTGTCCTGCCTTCTGCCCAATGACCGCTGGGATAGATACATTTTTTGATAACACTTGTTATGAAGCTTATCTCCATACAGACTTCATAACACGTACATAAGCAAGATATTTTAAAAGCAATAATTGAGCTTATTATCAGTTTTCAAAGATGAAATACACACACACAAACACACACACACACACACACACACACACGAAGAAGCAGCTTAGAAAATGTAGGGGGGGTGGAGGTGGGTGTGGGGGGTAGCTGGAGCCTATCCCAGCGGTCATTGGGCGGAAGGCAGGATACATCCTGGACAGGTCAGATGAAATACAATGTTTTATTAAATAAATTACACTGTATTTGCATAACCTTAACCTAAAGTGATGTTTATTTGTTACATTTGTAACACTGTTATGAAGCATGTTATAGCATGTTATAACACCATATATCAGCTCTGTTGAAGACTTGAACGGCCTTTAATTAAAGTGATACATTTTATTCAGATTTTCATTCTAGTCTGAGGGCATCTTTCAAAGAAATGGCATAAGGATTATAAATGAAACAAATGTCTCTCACTGTAGGCATTTACATCATGAACATATGGTGTGGTTATGAGAATGCGGACACAAGCTGTTCATAAACACTCAAGCTCACTCAAGTGCTTTTAAATATGATATTAAATCATATTATGCATGTGTCTGGGCTGTGTTTAGACTGACAACCCAAGTTAAACTTTTGGCAAACAGATTGTTTTTTGTTAGCCTGGACAACAAAAATTTGCCGCAGATTTTTGGAGGAGGCTTGAAATGCAATTCCAATCAGATTCTTACGCTTGTGTCTCCGTCTAGATGCTCTAGCTGCTCTAATCCGGTCTCAAAGTGTCTTATAACTCTGTAACGTGACAATGACATCAAGTCCAGAGTGACGGAAGTGCTGGCATTCAAGAAGAGCGCCAAAGGCCCAGTCCCATTTCACCCCTTGCCCCTAACACTTACCCCTCCGTTTTGCACATTCACGTCTAGGGGTAGGGTTCTCCCGATTGCTGTTGAGATGGAGGGGCAGGGTGAAGTGTTGGGGCTACGTGGCCCTTCAAATGGAGATTTTTCAGAGGCACTACAACAGTGTTATGAGAAAATTCCCCAGAATGCCCTGCGATTCATTGGCAAGATTCGAACAAGCGAAGTATTTCTCTGTTAAAAAGCCGCTGTATCATAAGAACCATTGTAATAGTGTTTTATGGTCATTTCCCTCATAGCACGCAGAAAAATTGCTAGTAATCTGTTGACGTCTCGGTCGCTACCTGGCAAAATTTCCCGTTCCACCTTAAATGGTGCAGCAGTTATATTCTGGTATGTGAGGTTGCCTCACCATTTAAGGTGGAATGGGAAATTGATCGTGAAGCAGGCGATTAGAAAGTTAAGTTCAGCTTCATATCACCAAATAATCCTTGATGGTGATAATAAATAATTGCCCCCCTCTTTGAAGGCGTATGATGCCCTAAACGTATTTAAGCAGTGAGGAGCTGAACTTTCCCCTCCTCTGCTGTCACTGTAGACGAGCAGCGCTAGTAGCTGTTAATGAAGTGATGTCATTTTTGTTTGTGCTCTTTTTTATTCATTGACTCGTTTGATTGATTGATGCATAAAACTGAAGTTGTGAATGAATCGGAGCGCCCAGGCTTTCCAGTCTCCTTCAGATAAACGGCAAACGTCAGTGTGATATACCATTATTGCTATAGTCTGGAGACAAAGCAGGAAAACACATCCCGATTATTTTTCCAGGCTATTTTAAACATGATTCACCGGTCCTGTCATGTGACACACAAGTGAGATCACCACAGCTGGAGGCGGCATATTGGAAATGTCCGGAAAACCTCGTCTCGTCTGTTTACGTAAAAGTTGCTGAAGACAACTGATGACGTGTCCGGTTCCTGAAAGGTCGTCCCATTTCATAGGGGGAAGATTTCAACCACTACCCCTTATAACTCAGTTTCAAGGGGGGAGGGGTAGAAATAAGAAATGGGATTGGGCCAAAGATTCAAGCTTAACCCAGAAAACTGAGTCTGGAGGGCGGGACGATGCACCTCCATCTCTCCTGTATCTGCATTTGAAATCCGCATCACCAGCATAGCTACGTAGTTAGTGACACCTGCATCGTTACCATAGCAACACATGCAGATAGGTTGGTGATGTCTGGACACTCAAATCTGATCTGATCACGCAAATAACAGTGCAGTCATCTCAAAAGGTCTGATTTGAGAAACAAATGTGAATTGCCTGCAGTCTGAACAGGGCTATCGAGTCCGTATGTAGGCAGCCTTCAAATCGTTATCTTCTATTTTATTTTACACAGTCATGTGAGTTTAAACTGAGCTGGACTGAACTGTGTTTTATATGATAAAGTGCAGGCCATTTCAGGGCAGAGGTGTGTTCACACTTGACAGAATAAAGTCACTTAACAAGGACAGCAAGAGAAAAGAGGGTTCAGATCGGAGCAACAAGGCCTGTAATGTGAATGAAGCCTAAATACTGTGCTGTGCTGAGCTGCATGTTGCACAAGATGCACTACTGACATTTAATGTGTTTACATGCAATTACTGTCTAATAACTGATACCTAACTGATAAATAAAACAGATTTTATCTGTAACCTTTTCCTGTAACGGGGAGCGAGGAGGCGGACGCACGTGCTGAGCTAAGCGACTTTTATTATGGGCAAATCCAGGGTCATAGTCAAAACGGTCCAGGTTCAAATAGCCAACAAGAACAGAATGATAGTTAGACATGACGAACAGAAACACGGAATCCAAACAATGCCAAAACGTCAAACTGCACACAGTACATACAAACAGTACAAAGACCAGCGAATACAAAGGGCAAACACGGGGCTTATAAAACACAGGGATAACGAGGGACAGGCGGAAAACAGGTGGCGACAATCAGGGTGGAGTCACAAAACAAGGGGCCGGACTAGGAAACCAAAACAAAGAAAACACGTGGACTAGACCAAAACAAAACACGAACACATGGACAGGACCGGGAGGGGCCAATCGGGACAGTTCCGTGCATTTACATGCATTTGTGCAATCAGACAGTGGGAAAGCTTGAGGTCTATATGAGTCAAGCAGATTCCTGCTTTGCAAGCAGCCAATAAACTTACAGAAAGCGACAAAGTTGAAGCCATCTAACAAAAAGTTAAAGTAAAACACAAACGTCATGCCACTGCTTCTTTATATATAAAAGATAAAGAATATTTAAAGTCATAATTTCGTCAAGCATGTAGTTGGCTTCAGCATCGCTTCAGAAGTGTTTTGTTGCCATCTTGCGGGAGCTGTGTTGAACACTGCTTGCTGTTTATGGGAGCTCCTTATAGTGCTCCATTTTTCTCACATATGCAGAGACAAATGAAAGAAATCAGAGTAAAGGTACACATGCAGAGAAAAACCCTTTAATGAGCTGAAATCCAGCTCTTTTTATCAAATTTCACGAAAAATGATCACTGCCTCAATCTGATCTAAGAAACTGGATTACGTTGGTAACATGACCACTGGAATAGCTGCCAAAGCTATTATAATTAATATATAATATTATAATAGCTGTGTTATTAGTGTGCATGTAAACGCACTGTGATTTTGGAGAGCCAAAACAATCAGTCTAGCATGCACGGAGAACACCGAGTCTAAAAACAGTCAATGGTTTTGTTAAACTGCAGTTTTATTACACAATCTTCTTAATTATTGAAATGACTTGTCTCAGGGGTCCAAACACCTGCTCAAGAGCTTTCGGTTCACCGTAATTAATAAAAAAAATAAACAACTGGCACAGGCCACAGGGTTGCTGAGGGCAGCAGGGCACTGCTTCAGGCCATGACAGGATGTCGCAGAGTGGGGTTTTTATAGAGGAAACGGGCAAATACACAATGCATTCTTACAACAATGGTTTGTGTCCTTTGGCATTCAATATATACCATATTTCACACACTATACACTGCATAGACACACAAGGGGCACAAATATTGACATGCTGCCTATAAACAGCATGAAAAGAAACTCCCTCTTGCAACGGACCCTTCCTTAGAGGGCAGCTCTGTGCAATACTATATAAAAGAAGCTTTATTAATAATCGTCTTTGTGCAGAAGGAAGAATGGAGTCAACCACAAGCTTCCTGTTTCAATACTCAAACCCTCGTCAACATGGCCTTGCCTGGGAGGGTGGGGGTGCGGGGGTGCTCTTATTTTATTTACTTGAGTTAATAAACTTTAGTTTGTTGTACTTTAGTTTCATTACTCTACTGATGTTTAGGAGATGAGCATTCAGAGAGGAGAGGCATTCAGGTGAAGGAATAACTGCTATCAGTTTCAATCCCCCCCGGGAATGCTAGACAAAGCGGTCCATAAGCGACGGCAACAAAATACTTTGAAATACTCAATATTTCAAAAGTATAACATTAAATTTGCTGTTTTCCAACTTTACCAAGATACCCGCTCCACCTCTGCTAACGAAAGCTATAGCCAGACAAAGCACAGTATTTAAGTACATCATATTCAAATTTCTCAAAAAAAAAAAAAAAGTTTTGCATTACAAACGTTGACGGCTAGCTAATTAGTTAACTGAGGATAACATAGCCGAGGGCGAGTGCGTCACAAATAACCAAATGCACTGCTCACTGTCCCCTCCTCCCATTCTGCTGAGAGTGGCCACATGTGTAATGTACAATACTGGGCAAAAGTCAGAGACCACCCTTCGATTATTTTATTGCCAGTCAAAACAGCCATCAACTAAAGATGTTTCTGAGGGGATTTGATACAAGATAATAATCCAATAACTTAAGGAAGGAGAAAGTGAAAAAAGTGGGAAAAAAAACCCCAAACAATGTTTAAACGATATAGAGAAAATGCAACCAACTTCTAAGACTGAACTTTGGAGGCGTGGCTGCAGATTTCTTTGAAAAACCGAAAGCAAGTCTACTGAAAAGAATGGAAGCTGTAATAAAGGCAGAGTGTGAACAGACTATATAAAAATCCATTGTTACGTTTTCTTTTTTCCCTCTGACGCTAATAAATCAATAACTTGTTTTGGTCGTTTTGGCTGAAAATTAAATGCAGGTTGTCTACGACGTTTGGCCAGCACTATAGTGCTTTAGTTGAAGTTGGCAAGGACATTTAAGAAGGTATTGAAACGGGGACCCCTGAACTACAAAAGAAATCTGAAGCCATCTTGAGGCCCATTTTTTAAAATTACAGCATGTGCCCATTTCCCACTGGTAGCCGTGAGAGCTGGCAGGAAGGCGGGGCCCGAACTCCAAGCAAGGACAAAGCCTGGCGAAGATGGCGGGCAGAGGAGAACTCGAGTGGGTGGGGCATGGCATGCGAATCCCAAACTCCACCGAGGGACTCGAGTGACGACAGGAGGAGGATGTCAGCTGCCAGAGAGGTGGAGAAGATGATGACAGCCATGAGAGGCACAAAGGCAGGACGCGAGTCCCGGGCCCCGCCTCCTGTTCCACAGTGAGGCCGCTTCACTACAGGTCACGTTCGACATAGGCGGCCGAGCTACAGAGTGGGGGCGGTGATGCGGAGGTGGAGCAACAAGCGTATGTGATAGATTTAAAGGTTTAGCTCCCTACCTTCTCTCCAAAGTACTCCACACACTTCACAAAGACAGCAGTGAGCGAAGAGACAGATCACAAAGTTAACACAGTTCATTGGGATGAACATGCATACATAGTGATCACACAGTGAAAGGCGAACCCACTCAAATCCCACCCGAAGTGCACACCTATTGATCTTAGTGTTAATTAGACAAAACTCTGTTTTTTCTCGTCTAGCATGGCTGTCTTAAGCTGCCTAAAGGCAAACGAAGCCTTCAGAGCCACTGAGTGAAAAACACCACACTTCCCAGATCTCCAAATCCCAAAATACAGCAGAAACCAGATCACACACATGGAAACACAGCAGTCTCTGCTGGACTCACCTCGTTATAGAATCCCACAGGCCTTTGCTTTCTGTAGTCTCGCTGAGGAGATCTTCGTTAAGTTTGTCAGGCTTTTTCTGAACCTGAAATCCAGAGACAGGTGAGCTTTTACTTCTTCTGAAAATGTTGACAAGTGCGCTAGAATAAGCTCACCAGACACAAAAATTTGCTGCATGCATCAATTCTGTTCTAAAAACTTGGTTGCTGGTCTTCCTGAATGAATAACAGTCACAATCCTGTGAGCTAAGGACTGCGTCAATCTCTTCAGATCCACGGTGTGGCCAAAAGTATGTGGACACCTGATGATCCAATGTATATGATCTTGTTTGACATCCCATTTCATTTCAAAATTATGGGTATTAATACAGAACAGCCCCCCTTTGTGGCTTTAACAGCCAACACTCTTCTGGGAAGCTGGGAATTAGTGTCCACTCAGGGATAAGAGCATTTGTGTGGTCAGATACTGATGTTGGACGAGAGGTCCTGGTTCACAATCAGTGCTCCAGTTCATCCCAAACTTCAAGTGGGGTTGAGGTCAGGGCTCTGTGCAGACCACTGGAGTTCCCGCACATCAAACCTATCAAACCATATCTTTATGGAACTTTATGCACAGGGGTACAGTAACTCTGGAACAGAAAAGATTCTTCCCCAAACTGTTGTCACAAAGTTGGAAGCATGTAATAGTCCAAAATGTTTTTATGTGCTGTAGCATTAACATCACCCTACACTGGAACTAAGGGGTCCAAACTCTGAAAAACAGCCTCAGCCCATTATCCCTCCTTCACCAAACTTTATTGTTGGTGCTATGCATTCTGGTTCTCCTGGCATTCACCAAACCCAGATTCGTCCATCAGACGGTCAGATAGTGAAGCATTAACTCCAAATGCTCCAAAGTGATTTTATAGACTTCAGCACTCGTGAGTATATGTGGTCGACCACTTTGAGGCTGAGCTGTTGCTCTTAGATGCTTCCATTTCATAATAATAAGGTTCATAACAGTTGACCGGGGCAGACCTAGCAGGGCAGAAATTTTATGAACTATATCCTTCAGTATGACTCAGTCTACTGCAAGAGATTGTGCTTGATTGTATATACCTGCTAGCAATGGGTGTGGCTGAAACACCTGAATTCAATAATCAGGGTGGGTGTCCACATAGTCCTGGCCATACAGAGTAGTTACTGTCCATTCCATGAAGATGCTAAATTTTCTTACTGTCCCTTTAAGACTGATCTGTATAACTGACTGCTGCCCTGCATCGTGCCTCATTTAAAAACATGTGGCCTAAAACACTACTTATAACTTTAACAGGAATGGGTGGGGCTAAACTGCTGCAGGCAAAAGTTGGATATACAGTATGTAAATGTGGTTTTGTGACATGACAGAAACAGTTTATTTAAAACACATTTTAAAGCACAATTGCCGTTTAGTTGCTGTATTTACAATATTGGAGAAAAATAAAACAGACTGTGCAAAACTTGTCATGTCGAACTTTTCCAATATGTTAAATTCAGCAAATAAATAAAAAATTGCGCATTAAAATAAGCAGATATTTAAGTTTATTCCCTGTAGAGGATGTAGTAACTTATTTTCTCATAAAAAGCAAAAATGTGCAATTTAACCAAACTTTCGCTTATGACTGTTTAAGATCTGTCAGCGACCTAACTCAAAACTTCATTCTTGTACTGTAAATGATTTATTTTTACTATTAGCTCCCCTTATTCTGTAACGCTAATGGGTGAATACTCACTCTGACTTTGATGATCTTGCTGTGGAAGCTGTTGAGCACCACGATAACATCTCCGGCATCTGCGGGCGAGTCTGTTCCATCATGCCTGGAGCAAAAAAACATACCACTGTTTAAGATACACCAAGGATTGCCAAGTATGAAAAGACAGCTTGAGATCCAAGTCACTACACATGATAATCACGGTGATGGTCCTCACATGCTTCTCTATTAACTACAGCACTGAAACTGTACATAATGCTCCCCTCAATATGCCCATGTCAATAGAGGGAACCATAGTAAGGTGTAACCTGTTTCAGCTCTCATCAAACACACATTTAAGTTCATGCGTATAATAGAAGTTATACGGGATACTTCTTTTAATTCCATTGCCAGATCATTTTAGTTGTTTTAAGTATTATTATTTCTTAGAAATGATCTGCACCATTTTTGAAAACAAGCCAGCCAATGGAACACTTTCACTAGACGAAATCAGTTGAAGTAAAAACATACAGAAATAAGTTAATTTAATACTATTCTTACAACAATCACATAATGTTATAAGATGTTTTCAGTTGGTAAGATCCATTTTTTGCAGTGTAATGCATATTAAACCAAGGCATTTTGCCAATATTCGCACTTTTGTTGTGGTCAAAATGTCCTAATCCTAGGTGTTGCGTACATAAGCAGTGGCTTCACCAATCACAAGGCTGATATAGGCTGTCCTGCCCTCACAGCTTTAACAAAACAGAGTCTCTCTCAGTTAGAGTCAGAGAAACTTACTGAACAAAAGCTAACAACCAAGCAAAAGCTAACAACCAAGCAAAAGCTAACAACCAAGCAAAAGCTAACAACCAAGCAAAAGCTAAGCCATCACACACATTTAATCAGCCATGCCAGCATTCCCTGGACGCAGATCCAGTACTTTTTTAGGACGTCGCCATACAGTAGAGATTCATAAACACTTGATTTTTTTGAGTTCTACTATTCTACTACCACGTTATGCAAAATAACCAAGGCAATTCAACAAAAAACCTTCGTACTGTGGACAGCACAGCAATCCAAATTAGGGAACTGTAAGCATTGCAGTAGATAAGAAGCTTACAAATGAAATTAAGGAACCGTGAAAGCATCACCTGCATCCCTTCTATTCATATTAGGATAACTTTAAATTGGGATAAGCAGTGACTTTGAAATGTAGGAAAATGTAAATTATGCTTTAATTTTGATCTCTACTGTATAAACCAGAACAGCACATGATTACAGTATCAGTCATTTTAAATATCACTGTATTCAGAAGAAAATCTTGGATCTCCATTTTTGTTTTGTTTTTGTTTTTGAGTTTTTACATAGTTTGAAAATGCCCATTGTCCTTTGCATTGTGTGTGAATTTCATGATGAATGGCCCAAAAGAAACAGCCTAAAATAACCTGGGGGGAAAAAAGTCTTGTTCCATTGACTTACATTAAAAGTAAAGCATATTTTTTTCCTTTTCTTGTAAAGTTACCACTTTGGAGATACGAGGTTTTGTTCTGACAGCAGTGATATTTTACCTTATATTCTCTAGGACTTCTCACCATTCTTAAATTATATGCTCACAGAATTCCCCGCTGCTTTCTTGACTTCTGTTTATAACTCTTTTCCTGTTTATAGTTCTATCTTATCTTCATATACACTTTTTTGTGTGTTAAAATATGTTCTCCTCATACTAAAGATTAGATGTGGGTGCATTTTACTTCTTGTTACTGCAATCATGATGGCCATTTTTGCAAATGTCAATAAATCTGAAGGACCTCAATATTGGCCAGTATTATCAACCAGAGAGAGAGAGAGATACATTCACATAAAACTAGATATCAGTATGCAAGCTACGTGCCTCATTGATTTCACTTTTTCCAGAGACAGCTGCAAAGTACAGACTGAGTATGTGAAGTCCAGCTCTCTCTCGCTCGCTCTCATGTAGATCCTCTTAACCAGGCTGCACCAGTGTTAACTAGATGAACGATGGTGCTGCCAGAGTGAAAAATGAGATCACCTTTCAGCTTTACCTGCAGAAGTTGGGGAATAAATCTTAGTGTGTGGGATCATGTTGAACCACTTTAAGTCTACAGAGCTGAAGAAACCTGGGACAGTTTAACTTTTAATGTGCTACAAGCCCTCCTCACTTTTCACTGTAAGCTCTTGGCTTAACTGTCTTAACGCCAGCCGTGATGTACTCAACATCATCATATTCAGAGTCGTATGTGATTCACTGTTCAACTGTTTATATTGGCTAATCTTACAAATAGAACATATTCATCATTTTATTTTTTCCCCTGGAGTTCACTTAGAATATTTGCATACTTTTGTGAACCAAAAAGTCATTCATTTTTACATGGCCATTTTCTGACAACCTCTCTTTATCCCTTAGGCTATTTGTATGTGTTGTTAAGAGTAATATATATATCATCACCGTCATGTCAAAACATAATTACGAAATCTAATATTTTTAAATTTTTTGAACAGAAATGGGCCACAATTAATTGGAACGAAATCTTGTTAACTTGCGTTGAAAGTACTAGTTTTCCTTTCTCCTATAAAGCTTTCATTTGAGGTTTTGTTATGACAACAACGACATGTGAATGACCTCTGTTCGGACTGGTTGCCCTGTGTGCTGCCTCATTCAAAAAGCAGCACAGGCTAAAGAATGTGCAGCAACGACACTCCATAGAACTTCAATGTGAATGGCTGGGCTGAGCTGCTGTAGGCTGAACAGGCAGTCATAAGCAAACGTTTTCACAGCTGTGAAATCACAACCATGCAGCTTACATTAATGGACTACACGGAATGCCTTGAAACTCATCGATCCATGATATGGGTTCTTTAAAGTGGAGACCCTTTGCGCAAGAATCAGAGCAAGTTTTAACAGACACTGCCTTCCAACTGGTTTACTTTTGTCTAGCTAACTAAATGAGACCTTTATTGTTTTATTGGAAGATAAGATACATTGAGAAATACTCACGCTTGTATTTGATAGATGTCCTCAGATCTGCCCTTGCGCAACCTGAGGATCCAAGCACCCGGGTTGGCCTTCAGCTGGAAGTAACCCTACAGAACAAAGTACAGTAGAAAAGAATGCAAAATCCAGCAGTTGTATTCCTCTGAGTGTACATGTATGATTTCTTTTATCATCTTGATTCAAAGGATCTTCAAAGAAGAGCACTGTTGATGGCTTCAGTATGCACTACTACAGTGATCGACAAGTACATTTAGTGCTCATTATATTACATTTACAGCATCTGGCGGACGCTCTTATCCAAAGTCATTTACAGTTTTATCATTTTACACAGGTAGGCGAAGGTAGTGTTAGGAGTCTTGCCCAAGGACTCTTAGGCCTAATCCCATTTTACCGCTTGCCCCTACCACTGAGCCCTTAGCCCTCTGTTTTGCGTGTTCATGTCTAGGGGTAGGGTGTCCTGACTGTTGTGGAGATAGAGGTGTAGGGCGAACTGTTCCTTCAAAACCTTCATAAAAAGGATTTTCCAGAGACTCCAAACAGAGTGAGAACATGAGAAAAAATAAAAACAGACAAGACGGCTTCACAAGCGACCAAGGAAACCCACAAATGTGAGAATTTTTTTTTGTTAAAAAAATTACGATAATCATTGTTTTATCTTAGTTTATTGTCATTTCAACGTATTATCGCCATTTTCATTTACGCCTACAGAGCAGCGCCAGTAGCTGATAATGAAGTGATGCTCTTTTCGTCCTATTCGTAGGGCAAGATGTCATTCACTACCCATTGTAACTCAGTTTCAAGGTGACCCTCGAAAACAAGGGGTAGGTGTAAAAAGAAGACATGGGATTGGGCCTTATTGGTATAGTGTAGGGTGTTTGCCCAGGCAGGGATTTAACCCCAGTCTACAGTGTAGAAGGCAGAGGTGTTACCCACTACACTATCCAACCTATACACTATACAAAGATAAACAAAAATAGGAGAGGGCAAAAACATTCCTAACTTCTAATGAAAGTTAATGTAAAGATGGTTTTATTCCAAGCAAATTTGGAGCATTTCTAATGGTCTATTCATCATGAAATTTTATACAATATAAAGGGCAGCTACAGAGCTCAAATGATATAAAAAAGAGGCATAATTCAATAGATATCATTCTATTGAATTATGTCTTTTTAGAATAAGCAATAGTCATTCAATATGCAGTCAATATCTCAAATAAAAACAATTGATGAAATCTAAAACTCTTCCATAATAGATTAACATTTCTCTTTACCCATGGTTCCCTTTAGTATTAGCTAGAAACAGTTGTGAAGTTAGCAGCTTTAACCAATTGTTATATAGATAATGCTAAATAAAAGCTACATGCCATCAGGACAGCCTCTACTTTGCTGTTAGATAAAACAATAAGATAAAAAAACATTAACGCTGTAGACGTGTAGCAATATAGGCTCATAAAAATGTAACGTTCTGAAAATGCCTGGAATTTACTAGTTGCAGACCACAAGAACGTTTAAAATGTGATGTCAGATAAAAGCTACAGATCAGTAGCAAACAGGCAATATCAATTAATGATTACATGCTCTTTGCTTGCCAGACACAGAGGTTTTTGAGGTTGTGTCTGATGTAAAAAAAGGTCATGCTGACCATCACTGGACTACTATTTAAATCAACCGATGAAACCAAACAGAAAAACAAACTAATTGTTAGTTGGTTTAAGTGGTTTAGCCTCACCAGATTGGCCATGACGATTGTGTCCTGCATGAGAGGGTTCTGCTTCATACCCAGAGTGAACTGCAGGCCCCGGGGAGGCTGACCTGTGGACAGGTCAAAGCAGTGTCCCTCCAGCAGCAGGTACTCCAACTCGTACTCCGCATTCACCACCCCGCTGACCTGAGATCAGACAACACAGCACGTCCTCAAGGCTGGGATTGATTAATCTACAGCGAAGATGCCGACCTAGGGTCAGTGTTTGTCTTTATCATTTAAATGAATTCAAGAATGTGGACTATGCGAGTTGATCCCTGATCAGCATTCTCACTGTCAATCAAATCTAACGTAAAACGAATGAGCAATAATGCACTTGCATGAAAGCAGTTTCAAAGCAAGGTTCAGAATTTCCTCTAATACTGGTAGCAAAAAATAACACCATAATACCCCTTTTACCCTGTTCTTCAGTGGTTAGGACCACCACGGACTCTCGCAGAGCAGGTACTATTTGGGTGGTGGTACGAGTGGGTCAGACACAGCACTCCTACCTTGTCAGTCCACCTTGTAGATGTAAAGTCAGAGACGACAGCTCATCTGCTGCTGCACAGTTGGTGTTGGTCATCCTCTAGTCCTTCATCAGTGGTCACAGGACGCTGTTGGCCAGATATTTTTGGTTGGTGGACGATTCTCAGTCCAGCAGTGACACTGAGGTGTTTAAAAATCCAGCAGCACTGCTGTGTCTGACCCACTCGTGCCAGCACTCAAATAGTACCTGCTCTGTGAGGGTCCATGGGGGTCCTGACCACTGAAGAACAGGGTAACAGAGTATCAGAGAAACAGATGGACTACAGTCTGTAACTGTAGAACTACAGAGACCAGCTATACAGTAAGTGGAGCTGAATAAAGTGGACAATGAGCGCAGAAACAAGGAGGTGGTCATAATATTACGCCTGATTGGTGTATCTAACTGTGATTTTTCTGACCAATATTGTGATCGACTCCTCACAGGTTCTGCGCTATTAGGTTAAATTGAAAGTCCATCCCCGTCAACATGGTTTAAAATGTTTATGTTTTAACAGAAAAGACACACAGCGGAATGAGGTTATCGGTTATATCCATCACCAATAACTAGCTCTCTGCTGAAACTGGGTTACACAAGCTCCCGTTGGCCAGCACTGTCATACTTTGTGGACACTGTGGAGAAATTTCTAGCGTGCCTCATTGTGCATCATACCTGCAAACTCAATAGCGGGGAAACACTGTGAGCCTTGATGTTTGGAGGGCAGCTATTGTAACACTAACGTATTTTACTCCAACAGTTAAGGTGGACTTACTGCACTCTAACAAATTAAGTTGATCTGTTACAGCAGGATCCTACAATGCATGAAGGAAGCAGCATCTAGTTACGCTACAAACAACAGCGCAATAAAGCTTCATAACAAGTACTGTTAACCTACTAGCTGTGTTTTGCCTGGGACTCATCATTTCAGGGAGAGGAACACAAGCTATATTGCTAAACGTGGTACTTTGGCAGATCTGATATCAAATTTAATCCCACCAAACGCAAATCAAACTGAAGACAACGTCATTTTAAAAGTCTCCCAACAGAAAAGACCATTTTCTTTGATATTTCATATTAAAAACATCCCAAAACCTATATGATGCAAGTCTTGTTTACAGGTTCTCTAAAGCTTGTCATGTTTTTTAATGATACAATTATACTGCGTCCTAGAAGTACTGATGACACAAGGGATCAACTCAGGAAAACATGCCAAAAACGCTTTGCGTGTGAAAACGCACAAGTACCTCCTGTAGGTGTATGTTGTCTATGTCATGCCGGCTCCGAACTGCTTCCACCATCCAGCTCTCCGGTGTGATCATGTTCAGTGTGAGCAGAGGGGATTCTGGGATTTCAGTGAAGCGGGCCACTGGGCCAGGTGACATTGTATCGTTCCCCAAGAAAGACACCTCCGCCTGCATCACAAATCGATAGAAGCTGCCAAAAGCAAACAAGGGGAAAGAATGCAGATTTAAGCACCACATACACAGAGAATGTAGTTTTATAGCTAGACTCACTGGCCATTTTATCAGAAACACTTCTCATATAGGTGCACTTTGTATGTTTGCAATAAGAAATGCACTGAAATCTCAACCGCCGAAAAAATTCAGACGAAGATGGTCAAAAGCAAAAGTGGCACAGAGAGAAAAAAAGGCTATTTTGGCTAAAACAAAGCGAAAGAAGTGTCTAACGCTTAACTAACTATATGAATGGTATAGAAAATGCTGATTGTTCTCTTCACCCTCCTGCACTGGTCAGCAAAGGTACATTCAAACATTTTGAGAAGCTGCAGATCAACAGTGAAACACAAAGTCCTCTACATCTGTGTTCTATACAGTCTTTAACTTACATGATTTTCAGAATTAACGGATTTAACGAAACCCTTTTGTTAAGTGCCCCTCTACAATCTAACCCATCCGTGCAGTGAAACACCACATACACACTAGTGAACACACACATACTAGGGGGCAGTGAGCACACTTGCCCGGAGTGATGGGCAGCCCTATCCACAGCACCTGGGGAGCAGTTGGGGGTTAGGCGCCTTCCTCAAGGACACCTCAGTCACATACTGACAGCTCAGGGGATCGAACTGGTGACCTTCCGGCCACAAGGCTGGTTCCCTAACCTCCAGCCCATGACTGCCTCAAAGGGAAACCACATAAATAGCACTAAGTAACTCAGGCTTAGAGCTGTTTCTTCTCTAAATGATGAACACTAAAGTGACTTGTGCGCTAATAGCGCTCTCTGCTGGACAAACCATTTAAAACCCATTCAGACTGCTAAACAAGAGTTTCAAAGCCACATCCACGTGCTTTACATGCTTAAAGGTTAGGTGGGACTCTGGAATTCAGCTTTAGAGGCCTTTGGGAAACCGTGCAGTATTTATATTTTAGAGTTGTCACCTCGCTGGAATTTCCATCACCAACATGATGATACCGCACCAAATGCAATTACTTGAAAAGATGGCCAATAACGGCTTGACCATAAACAACAAGCTGTGCCAAAGTCAGTTTGGCCTAATCTAAGCTTCTGAAACAGCTGGTGGCCTAATAACAGGGCCACAGGTGTCTGAAAACAGAACAAGTGGAGCACCTGCTTCCCCTCACTTTCACTACTTTATTTTTTTATTTTAGTCAAAATAAGAAGTGACTTTCGGTGCAAATACATGTGCAAACCTTCGTTCAACTACATATATATAATAAAATATTTCATGTAGTTATTTCAACCTCCTCTAAAACAAAATTGCTACTTGAGGAGGATGGCAGTGGAGTGGACTCACTTTGGGGAGGCTGACATGTTAATAAATTGGTTCGCGATGCTAATAACAGGATTGGATGTCAGTGTATTACTTTCAAAAACAATATAAAGCATTTATATTGTGTTATCCAGACCTTTCATTATCTTTTTAATTTTGCACCAATTTTGAAGCATATCTTGTTATCTTGCAGTATTTATGGCAAAAATTCACTTTATACAGTCATGGGCAACGTTTGAACGCAACCTCGGCCAAGTTGCATTGAGAACAGATGTATAAAAGTACATAAACAAGTCATCTCCATAGTCACTGGCAGTAGAACATGCTGTACTGAGGAGCTCAGTGACTTTCATAGGATGCCACCTAAGCCACAAGTCAGTTTGCGAAATTTCTCTCCGATGGATTTCTTGTTTTTTTGACTGGAATGTCTCCACAAAAACAACCCAAAATCTTGTGGAAAGCTTTCCCAGAAGAGTGAAGGCTGTTATAGCTGCAAAGGGCTTTGGAATGGGATGTTAAACAGGCTTATATAGCTGTGATGGTGATGGACAGGTGTCCACAAACTTTTGGCCATAAAGTGTAAATGTGTATAAATATGCAACATTGGACTTTGGATTCATCAGGAAATCTGGAAGATACAGTCCAAACAAAGAACATTTACACTTAAAGAAAGTGATGCAGCCTTCAGATCTACTAACACAGAAAATCTGAGAGCAGCCAGACACAATCTGAAAGCTGGCATCAGGACTACCAAGAAGCCATATAGCATGCAAACCCGAGCTCATCGGCCACAGATGCCTCCCTCCCAACTGAATTCAACTCATTCTATATCATTCTAGATCAAACAAGCTCAGCTGACCTGTGAAACCCCTAGGCCCTCTGCAGAGGAGACGGCGCTCACACTCTCTGCGAATGAAGTGAGGAGAGTTCTGTTGAGTGTGCACACACAAAACCGCCAGACCTGGTGGTGTGGGTGTGCGAACCAGCTGGCTGCCAGATGTCACACACATCTTCAACATCTCCCTGGCACACGCTACTGTTCCTACCTGCTTCAATAGCACAATCATCACCACCACGTCAAAGAAAAGTAACATCATATGCCTCAATGACTATCGCCTAACTGCACTCCCACCCATCACAATGAAGTGCTCTCGTGTTAAGAATTGCCTCCCCAGAACTTTGGATCCTCATCAGTTCGCCTGACGTGCAAACAGATCCCCTTTTGGAGATTCGAAGTTTTCTTCGGACAATAGTGTTATGTCGGTGCTCTCGTTTAGCATTTAATAAAATGACTCCCTCTAGACTGGTCTCCAAGCTCAAGACCCAACGAATCAGTCACACATTCTGCAGCTGGATTCTGGATTTCCTCACCAGCGGGCCTGAGGCTGTAAGGATGGATGACCATACTTCTCCCACCTTCACTCTCAGCACAGGATGTCCAGAAGACTGTGTCTTATCACCCATGCTCTACACTCTGTACACCCACGACTGCTGCACCAAGCACAACTTCAACACCATCATCAAGGTCACTGATGATACAACTGCACTGGGCCTTATCACCAACAACGAGGAAGCGTACAGAGAGGGAGTGAGACTCTGCAGACAGCAATCTCCCACTCAGTGTAAACAAAACCAAAGAGATGAGTTTTGATTTCAGCACGGGGAGCAGAGTGGTCACACCTCTGAGCACTGAGGGGACCATGGTGGAAAGGATGCTCTAAATTCCTCAAAGTTCACCTAGCTGAGGATCTCACCCGACCACTCTACACATCACACCTAGCCAAAAAGGCCCAACAACGGCTTCATCTCCTCAGCAGGCTGAGGAGACTCAAGCTGCCACATCAGCTAATCTGCAACTTCGACAGATCCACAGTGGAGAGCACCTGACCAGCTGCATCACAGTCTGTTATGGCAGCTTCAATGCTGCGGAAAAGAAGGTCCTGCAAATGGTGGTGAAAACTGCCCCGTCCATCATGGCAGCTGTCCTCCCAATCATACAGGACATAAAAGATGCCTGAGGAAAGCTCCTCTGACCCCAAACCAAGCCACTTCCTGTTCCAACGGCTGTCATCTGGGAAGAGATATGGGAGCATTCGAGCCAGAACCACCAGGTTAAAGAACAGTTTCTACACTTGAGCTGTTGAGACTGGTCACGATATCAAACTTGAACTATACGCACACCAAACTCTCTGCATGTTACTGCTGACTGATTTCTTATATACTTGGACAAAACACTAATAACGTTGTTTACTGAACACGTCTATAAATAAGGGGCCAATATATTGCACATACATATTGCTGTTATTGGAAGAAAACCTCGTATCTCCAAAATGTTAACTTTACAGGAGAAGGAAAAAACCTACTTAACTTTTAATGCAAGTCAATGGAACCAGAATTATTTCAAAGTAATTTTGGGTCATTTCTTTTGGTCCAATCATCAGGAAATTTACACACAAAATGAAGAGCAACAGATACTTTCAAATTGTGTCAAAAACTGAAAATCATCAGCAATGGAGATATGAGGTGATGTACTGTCCATGCACCAGTACACTTCTGAGTAGTTCATTTTTTATTTATTGTGTTGTCTATTTATTGCTTTTTACTATTCATATCTAATCAATTTCCTTCATCCCAAAACTAAATAATCTTAATATGTCCATTAACATCTCCTATTATCGTATATGCACCGCATGAATACGGTGTAACACCAGTGACGGTGACTCCAGTGACAACTGAGGATTGTGTAACTGTAAAAGCTGTCATAGTCAGATCTGCCGGAGTCGTTAGCCACACTCTGTAAATGTTTACATTCCCTGTTCATATACAAACGGATAGAACAAAACTAATCCCATTTACCTGCTTTTTTTCCGAGTATACAACTGCCCACATGTCCGGCTGGACACTGAAGGACGACTGACTGCCGAGCCCCCCTGCTACCCACTTCAGACCAGCTGCCCACGCCTACCACCAACCACCTTGGATGAGCTGCCCACCCTACCCTGATGTTCTCATAGACTCCTAGATATTCCTAATATCAATATTACTGCTGTTAATATTAGTAGTATAATCACTTGTAGGTAGTTTGACCAGAGGAGGATGGGTCCCCCCTGGTGAGCCTGGTTCCTCCCAAGGTTTCTTCCTCAGTTCTGAGGGAGTTTTTCCTTGCCACTGTTGCCCCTGGCTTGCCCACTGGGGGGTTTCTGTACATTCTGTACATTCTTTCAGTCCTGTGGAAACTTTGTCTTTTCTGAAATCCTGTAAAGCTGCTTTGTGACAACATCCGTTGTAAAAAGCGCTATACAAATAAATTTGATTTGATATGATTTGATAACTTGACTGACTGGTGATCAGATGACCTTGTGTAACCTTGTGTTTAATTCAGTAAGAAAAATAATATATTTGGCACAATTAAAAAAAAAAATTATTACACAGCCATTCAAGCAGATAATGCTGATACATAGAAGTTATGAGCTGCCTGATTAACAAAATTATTAATAAATGAATGAAATATAGCGAGCAGGTCCTCTCTCATGAACCTCGACCCAAAGAAACTGTTTAATAGAGCTGAAAACACTGTTAAAATGTAAAATAAGAGTCCTGATAACACCAGTGACCAAAATCTCTGTGATATAATAATATCACAATCTATTTTTAAATAGATTTTTAAAATAAACTACTTCTTTTTTAAATGTAGTATAACATTAATGATATAAAAAGTAAACATGAATCTGTTTCATACAAATTCCTGTGTCAAACCTCTTAAAAATATCGTTTTATATTAAAAATGGTTTGTCAAATGTTGAAAATTGATTTGGTGACGAGCTGTTTTACAGATGCAGAGCGACTAGGAAACGGGATAAAATCAGAGAAAATCATAAGGGAAAAGTGTTATTTAATCTCACGTCAACTGTGTAAATGTACATACCAAATTCTGGAGCTGTGCCTGATATTTTAAGCATCTGCAACCTTTGTGGCATTGTTTCCCACTCCAAATGGAGAATCACCCACATGTATGTACATTTATACAGTATTAAAATTAAACTGAATTATATATGGACTGGACAATGAGTTGCATTGAAACATTAAAGAGCATAGAAGTCTCTGTGCTTGTATTGATTTAAAAAAAAACTAAACATAACATTTTAATAAATTCCAGTAAACCTAAAATTGCTTCAAAAACATTTGTATAGAGACAAGGGCTGCCCCTTGGTGACGAGGCCTAAATCTGAGCAGGTGGTACGCTGCTGTGTGGGCTTTTTGATGCCCCCGAAACAGAAAATTTAATTAAGCGCTGCGCCTCACCTCTTCAGGGGCATCTCGGACAGCTTGGCTCGGCAGTTCATGAACACCTGCAGTCTCATATTGACCACTTGACCAAGCACCTGCAGGAGACACACACACACAGGTTTGTTTTTATATGATGTCAGGACATGAGGTCATACATGTGTGACCCATATGTATTTATAAGCATGATATGTCATAAGAATTTCCAAAGCCTAAGCATAAGCCTAGCCCTAAACGTAACCCCAATAAAACGTGGAGCTCTTTACTAAGTCAGGGTCTTTATGTTGGTCCCACAAGTTAGCCCTGTCTTTCTCTGCTTTTCCTGCAGAGTCAGGACTTTCTGTGTCCTGAAAATGTACAAAAACCAAGCAAACACATATAATAATTGGATTCAGCAGGGACATATCCGCCCGAGGCTTCATGGCCCATCACTCTTGTTTTAACTTCTTTATGAATTTCGGGGACAAAGCGCACCATGGAGGATGCAGCACAGCGCTGGAGCAGGTAGGCACTGGGGAACTGAGTGAGCGCGCAGAAAATCACATTCACAGCACACATGCCTGGAGCACACTAAAGCATCAAAAGCAACCTGCATGATGTTTTTGAACAATGTCAGAACGTGGAATCAATCTACAAGTACTATATTAGAAGTGTAAAGTAATATGACTCATATGAACATATATATATATACACAGTGGGGAAAAAAGTATTTAGTCAGTCACCAATTGTGCAGGTTCTCCCATTTCAAAAGATGAGAGTAATTGACATCATAGGTAGACCTCAACTATGAGAGACAAAATGAGGAAAAAAAAATCAGAAAATCACATTGTCTGATTTTTAAAGAATTTATTTGCAAATAATGGTGGAAAATAAGTATTTGGTCACCTACAAACAAGCAAGATTTCTGGCTGTCACAGACCTGTAACTTCTTCTTTAAGAGGCTTCTTTGTCCTCCACTCATTACCTGTATTAATGGCACCTGTTTGACCTCGTTATCTGTATAAAAGACACCTGCCCACAGCCTCAAACAGTCACACTCCAAACTCCCTATGGTGAAGACCAAAGAGCTGTTGAAGGACACCAGAAACAAGATTGTAGACCTGCACCAGGCTGGGAAGACTGAATCTGCAATAGGCAAGCAGCTTGGTGTGAAGAAATCTACTGTGCAATAATCAGAAAATGGAAGACCTACAAGACCACTGCTAATCTCCCTCGATCAGGGGCTCCACGCAAGATCTCAGCCCGTGGGGGTCAAAATGATCACAAGAATGATGAGCAGAAATCCCAGAACCACACGGGGGGACCTAGTGAATGACCTGCAGAAAGCTGGGACCAATGTTACAAAGGCTACTGTCAGTAACACACTACGCCGCCAGGGACTCAGATCTTGCAGTGCCAGACGGGGAATTCAAACTTCAGACAAGCACGTCTGAAGTTTGCAAGAGAGCATTTGGATGTTCTAGAAGAGTATTGGGAGAATGTCATGTGGTCAGATGAAACCAAAGTAGAACTGTTTGGTACAAACACAACTCGTCGTGTTTGGAGGAGAGTGAATGCTGAATTGCATCCAAAGAGCACCATACCAACTGTGAAGCATGGGGGTGGCAACATCATGCTTTGGGGCTGTTTCTCTGCAAAGGGACCAGGACGACTGATCTGTGTACATGAAAGAATGAATGGGGCCATGAATTGTGAGATTTTGAGTGCAAACCTCCTTCCATCAGCAACGGCATTGACGGTGAAACGTGGCTGGGTCTTTCAGCATGACAATGATCCCAAGCACACTGCCAGGGCAACAAAGGAGTGGCTTCGTAAGAAGCATTTCAAGGTCCTGGAGGAACCTGGAAAACCTTTGGAGGGAGTTGAAAGTCCAGTGAAAGGAACTCTTAATGCTTCAGCACCAAGAGATTTTGGACAATTTCATGCTCCCAACTTTGTGGGAACAGTTTGGGGACGGCCGTTTCTGTTCCAACATGACTGCACACCAGTGCACAAAGCAGGTCCATAAAGACACGGATGAGCCAGTTTGGTGTGGAAGAACTCGACTGGCCTGCACAGAGTCCTGACCTCAACTCAACAGAACACCTTTGGGATGAATTAGAGTGGAGACTGTGAGCCAGGCCTTCTCGTCCAACATCAGTGTCTGACCTCACAAATGTGCTTCTGGAAGAATGGTCAAAGATTCCCATAAACACACACCTAAACCTTGTGGAAAACCATCCTAGAAGAGTTGAAGCTGTTAAAGGGTGGGCAGACATCATATTAAACCCTATGGATTAAGAACGGGTACAATGAATTTTGGGTATGAATTTTGTAAATTGTTTCATGCATATCTATTAATTACACAATATTGAATGGCAGGACATTTTGAAAGGGTTTCACAGGGAATGCTCTCCCTGGAACACTCATATGTATCCAGTGAAGGTGTGGGGATGCATTCATAACCATTGCTGCGCCGGACCAATGTAAATGCAGCATAACCTTAACCTCCATAACCAAATAAATGGTTTTGCTCCGTCAGTTTACTTTGCTGCTGTTGTAGAATAGCTCTGTTTAGATTACCTCTGGTTTTCCTAGTCAGGAACACCAAAGAAAAAATGCATTAAATCACACACAAACGCACACCCTGTGGGCACTTACAATCAATAGCGGAGCCAATTTCTGAGCTTCTCTTGTGAGTGGGTCCACGACCGCGACCACATCATAGAACACCTCATCCTCCCTTGGAGCCAGATGCAAAACACTGCAGACACAAGCAGAAATCAGGCACAAAACATCACCCGTAGTTAAGAAACTGAGCACACGAATGATCCAAAACTTCATCACTTGGCACATCTAGGATAAATATAGCTGGAACAAAAAGGGAAAAAGAAAAGAGCAAGACTATCAGATGGGAATTCACCTGTGTTTGTCTTTCATAAATCTGATATCCTTCCGGGCTTCTCCTTTGGGAGCAGTGGAGAGCAGAGCATCCACTTTCATAATGAGATCACACGCCCTGGAGAGGAAATACACACACTTGATTCATTGCTGACACTCCTCACAAGATCTAGTCATATTTGTAAGAATTGACAAACACATGCTGAAGCACTCTTTGCAAGACAAAGTTCTAAACAACTTTAAAGGAGAAATGCACCAATATGGAATTTCCAGGGCGATACATGTAATAAATACCGACACAATCGGCAATTCAGGGGTCCAAGCACTTTTCACAAACATGCCCAATACAAGACTGGAGTACAGTAGTGATTTAGGTGCTTTAATGAGTTCATGACAATGATCTAAATCTATGGTACGTATGAAAAAAATATGAAAAATTTTAAACCGATCTACTTTTTGTATCTATTATTATTTTTATGTATTAGAAATGAATGTTTTATAATGTGATGAATTTGTAAACAGGTACAACATCTGGAATTATTGTTTTAACGCCCCTTAATAACACATGTCCACCAATCTCTGCTCCCTTTTTCAACATTAGGCACTGAGCAGGTTTACCAAGTTTGGTATCATTTGGATAATACATTTTTGTCATTGCACTACTGTCCCGAAAATGTATGTAAATCAGAATATTAGACTGCCTGTACTTTAGCGAAACACACATACTGGCAAAGGTGTTAGGACAAAAGACCTTAATATTTTACTCAATTTATATATTACTCCATACTATAGTGCGCCAAGGAGGTGGACATCATAACAACTACAATAGGGCTCCAGCACTTTGTGCTTTGATCCCTAATCAACACTGTGCTATTTCTAGGGTGGTGGAAATAAGCAAATTATAAATAAATGATAAGTTAATAATGAATATTAATAAATACTGATTTGTTTTGTCCATTCATTAAATATAGAGGTATTTTACAGTAATAAATTTAGGACCATTTAATCTAGCACAGTTTCCATTTGTGCCGACAAGGGGGCGACAAAGCCACATGGCCCTTTCAACTAAGTCAGAGATTTACAGAGGAGAAAATACTGCTTCTGATAACCGATAATTATCAACACACTGATATGTGGTCCCAGCCCTAGCCCTGACCACTGATTAATTTTACATAGCAATAACACAGCTAAATCAGACATGATAGTTAATATAAACATTTTTAGCAGATTACCTTATATGAGTTTATAATTACTACAATATAATTAACATTGGCAGTAATTCCGATTTCAGAACAATAATTAAATTTTTTTGTATCTCATTTATCTGTAAATAACTAATAAATAATTGTCTTTGACGAATTTCAACATAATCAGAAGTATTTGTAGCAGAGCACTGAAAAAAATTTCATACTTTTTGGGAGTCAGGTTCATTTGCTTGACTTTAGTTTTGATCTTCTCGGCTGAGGTGCTCAATGTGATCTTCTCCAGCAGGTGGAAATCATCTATACTGAACTCCCCCTCTTCTGCAAATGGACCCAGGATCTAGAGGGAAACATCAAATTTAACAAAGGATAAATTAAAGAAACAACTAAAAGCAACCTCGCAAGCCAGACTTATGTCTGTCACAAGAGACCCTGGAGGGCTTCGCCCTTCAACATAGAAATAATTCTGCATAGAACTCATGGTTCTAAATACATCTTTGCCTTTACTAAAGAATCCTTGAAGAACCTTCTTTTTTAAGTGTGCACCCATTTTTGAATAATGGAACGTTTTCAAAGGAATTCCTCTGTGTGCTGCTGATTTTCTGTACAACACCAGTGCTGTAACCTAAAATGGCCCTATAATACTTTCAGTCAAAGTCTGTTTTTCCCTTTACTGCCAACAATCATTTATCCGTTCATGTTCAGAGTTAGTCGAAATTTACGTCCCTAATTTCAGTATTCGAACGCTGGCATCTAGAATGGTTAACCAAGTATTTGAATACCTGAGCACATCATTAGTTCTCATGGTACCCAGAGTAGGCAACAGCTTGTTTGCCTTCCACCTAGCTTAATAAAAAAATGTACACATGGACACGTGCACAGTGAATCCAAACCTGACAGAATTCTGATACTTTGCCATGTTAGATGCAATGATGTGCACGATATGTACGATATATAACCCCATTTCCAAAAACGTTGGGATCCTGTGCAAACTGTGAATAAAAACAAAATGCAATGAATTGCAGATCATTTAAACCCTATATTTAATTGAAAATAGTACAAAAACAACATATCAAATGTACAAACTGAGAAACTTATACTGTTTATTGAAAAATATACTTTGAATTTGATGCCAACAACTCATTCCAAAAGAGTTGGTATAAGGGCAACAAAAGGCTGGTAAAGTTGTGTAATGCTTAAAAAAAAAAAATCAATTCACCTGGCGGTTGATTGGCAACAGGTAAGTAACATGACTGGGTATAAAAGAGCATCCCAGAGAGGCAGAGTCTTTCGGGAGTAAAGACGAAGAGGGGTTCACCACTGCACAATTAAATAGTGCAACAATTCAAGAACAATGTTTCTCAACATAAAATAACAAAGAACTTTTGCTTTTCACCATCTGCAGCACTACAGAATATCATTAAGAGAAGCTGGAGAAATCTCTGTATATATACACAAGGCCAAAAAACAGTATACACTGGCCGTGATCTTTAGGCCCTCAGACAGCACTGCATTGAAAACAAACATAATTCTGTAATGGAAATCACTGCATGGGCTCAGAAACACTTCTGAAAAACACTGTCTGTGAACATAGTTCATCTCTGCATCCACAAATGGAAGTTAAAGCTCTAAAAGGCAAATTAGAAATCATATTAAAACAGGATCCAGAAACGCTGCCACCTTCTCTGGGTCCAAGTTCACTTGAATGGACTCAGGGGAAGTGGAAAATTGTCCTGTGTGATGAATTAATGTTTGAAATTATTTTTGGAAATCATGGACACTGTGTCCTCCGGTCTAAAGACCACTCAGCTTGTTATCAGTGCACCAAAAAGCCAGTATTCAAAAGCATTCAAAAGCCAGTATTCATGATGGTTTAAGGGGGCATTAGTGCACATGGCATGGGTGACATGCACATCTGTAACAGCAACAATAATGCTCAACGATATAAACATGTTTTGGCAACATATGCTGCCATCTAGACGACGTCTTTTTCATGAAAAGCCTTGCTTATTTCAGCAGACAATGCCAAACCACATTCTGCATGTATTAAAACAGCATTGCTCTATATTAAAAGAGTCTGGGTGCTAAACTGGCCCGCCTGCAGTCCAGACTAGTCACTACGCTTAAGATTTAGAGGGTTATGAAACGAAAAATATGACAAAGGAGACCTTGAACTGTTGATCAGTTGAAATCCTGCGTCAAACAAGAACGGGAAAACATTTCACTTTCAAAACTAAAGCAGTGTCTCCTCAGTTCCCAAACAGAGTGTTGTTAAAAGAAGAAGTGATAAAACACAGTAGTAAATATGCCCCCTGTCCCAACTTTTCTGAAATGTGTTGCCGGCATCAAATTCAAAACGGGCATATGTTTTTCAAAAAACAACACAAGTTCTTAGTTTCAACATTTAATATGCTGTATTTGTAGCATTTCCCTGCAAAAAATGGTTGACATGATTTGCACATCATTGCATCTTATATTTATTTACATTCTGCTCAGTGTCCCAACTTTACTAGAAATGGGGCCGCACATCAGAAAGTCCTCGTACGTCTGCTGGTGGAGCATCTGAGGCAGAGACTCAACTAGAAGTAAAAATCACCTTCTGCTTCTTGTCTAAGATCCAACAGCAGAAGAACAAATGTCCTTGAGAAGCAGCAACAGAAGCTTATTCCCACCAATGGCAGCAATAAAAGCTGGTTCCCAGCCCCTCTCCAGATGACAGAGATAGTAATCTGTATGCAGAGCTGTGGTAGATGGTTTTTAATGCTAATCAGAGAGATGCTGGCTGCTCTCTCTGTTTCTGCCAGATGGCCGTTCTGCATAGCTACGGATCCACTGTAGCATTGCTTCATCGAGAGACATTCCAGGCCACTCCAGGAATTTAACGGCAATGTGTTCTTGCCTTAATTGTTGTGTATGCATAGTGCCCTTGGACTAATATGGGTCTAAAAAAACACTCCATAGCAGGAGCCTGTCAGCAAAATCTACTGTCAGGTCTCAATTTTGGAAACTTCTGCAGTTTTCCCCCACATAGACCTAAAGCTGGCATTGCTCTTTGTGTAGTCTTGGCATCCACAGCCCTAAAATCATTAACTCCAAACACCTTGAGTTTTGATAATGAGCAGTTACAAAATTACAACAAGGTATTTACATTTAAAAGCCCATAAGAGCTCAAAGAATGCAACGTTTCTTAAATCCTCCTGAGGACATTAGGGTTAGTGAAATCCTTTGCAGTTTTTAAAGGAATACTACAACGTAGTATGAGCAGTAGTGTTAATATGAGTGTCGGGTCTTGCGGTTAGTACATTAGCTTAGGTCTAGGGCTTTAGCTCATGGTTAGTACATTAGCTTAGGTCTAGGGCTTTAGCTTGTGGTCTAGGGCTTTAGCTCATGGTTAGAATAATAGCTTGGGTCCAGGGCTTTAGCTCGTGGTTAGAACATTAGCTTGGGTCCAGGGCTTTAGCTCGTGGTTAGAACATTAGCTTGGGTCTAGGGCTTTAGCTCGTGGTTAGAACATTAGCTTGGGTCTAGGGCTTTAGCTCGTGGTTAGAACATTAGCTTGGGTCTAGGGCTTTGGCTCGTGGTTAGAACATTAGCTTGGGTCCAAGGCTTTAGCTCGTGGTTAGAACATTAGCTAACTTTAGCTCGTGGTTGGTACATTAGCTTGTGGTTAGAACATTAGCTTGGGTCCAGGGCTTTAGCTCGTGGTTAACACATTAGCTTGGGTCCAGGGCTTTAGCTCATGGTTAGAACATTAGCTTGGGTCTAGTGCTTTAGCTTGTGGTTAGAACATTAGCTTATACTGGGTCCAGTGTTGCTTTAGGCATGCTATAAATGGAGAGTGACAGGAGCTGTCAGGCTGTCTCTGGCTGTGACTTCTTCATGCCCATCTGCCAGCGGCGGGGCTGCTGAGGCATCAGTCTGCGGAGCACCGTGGCTGCCTCACCTGTGACCTCGACAGAATCAGCCGCATGCTGAGCGAGCGGCAGAGAGGATTGAGATGCCAGCCTGCATAGCCGGAGGGCTATAGATCATCTTTAATGGTGAGTCACCACACATGGGGAGCACAGTTGGTGAAGACTTTGGTCTTTTTGTTCAAACTGTGTCTGCATGCAACACAATTCAAACTTGGTAGCTTTTGAGCTTCAGTGGCCATGAATTAAACATCAGAGAGGCCATTCAAACTCTTGTATGTAGTTGGGTATCAGATGAGGCATGTGCAGTTTGGATTAAAACACAATAAATGGTGTAATAAAAAGTGTCAAGTAACGTAAAACTGTAAAGAATGTCGATACACAAGCAGCTGATACTGTATATTAAGCATCTACGGAGTGCAGCTCATCATTTATTTAATTTCCAGTCAACTGTTGACTCATTTATTCAACAACTAAAAAGAATATCAATTTTTGTCAGTGTTTATTGTGTCTACCCATTACCAAAAAGTGCTAAACCAACTTCTAAGACTGAACCGAAGTTCAGTCGTGGAAGTCGGTTTAGTATTTTCAGCTAATCATGATCCAAGTAATCCTTTCAGACCCACAGCACTGAGTCGTTGTCTCACGGTGGAAGGATGGACAGAAACACCTGTGGATGTTTTCAGATCTGAAGCAGCTTGATGAAGTGCTGTTTGTCCGATTGGGACAATGTTGGTGTCTATCAGGTCTTCCAGGTGGTTGTTAGGAGTCGCATTTTCTCAGTAGCTTTCAATCATTTTTTGAACTCTAGTTTTAGAAACTCCTGCTTTTCCTCTTATTTTCCTTTGACTTTCTGCTTCCTTATTCAAGTGGATTATCTTATGTCTAAACTCCTCAAAAATATCACCAGAAAAATTGATGACTTGTGCTTCATGGATGTCTATGACTGGAAATTAAATAAACATTAATATCTGACTTTTGCACAGCACTCTAAATGTATTAAAAACACGAATATGTAAAAACTTTGTAAATTGTTGTTCTGTATGTTTTGAGTTTGTATTTAAGACATATAAAAAACACTTTCTTGTTGGGACTTTAAACCACTAGTGTTTGAATTGCACAGCCACATTTGATGGGAATATCTAAAAAGCAAAAATAGATAAAATATAGAAAAGTACACCTTGCAGTTTCCTTGCAGAAGTATATATGATAGTATGCAACGTTCTGCCAACAATAAAGGCCAAGTAACCATGGACAGAATTTTTTAAGGGGATGAGTGCTCTGGATAGTAAATTGCAGGTGACCCAAAGCCCAGAAAAGTGTTAGCTAATCCAGAAGCAGCGTCTCACCCTGCCGTTGCTGACCACAGCCCTCTGTCCTGCCTTCAGCTTCATCACCTCCTGACAGAACCTCTGCTGGCTGTGCAGAAAGTTCATCTCCAGAGTGTTGAACTTCTTCTCAAAAGCATCCTGGTCCATTCCCTGTAGCACATCAACAAAGACGTGGATGAAGAGACAGTGATTTCTTTTTTTTTTTTCAAACTTTCCACAAGAATTAAATCCTTAAGGTGCGAAAAGTCATTCAGAGCAGTTTGATGTGCTGTTTTCGAGAAAACTGCTGAGTCAGAGTTGTTCATGTGTGAGGAACCAGACGTCCACCACTAAAAGCTCCCTCACAGAAAGCTACCACATGAAATAGTTGCAACGCTGTCTGATGCCTTGGGCACTGTTTGACAATAGTTTTAAAAGAAGGTTTAGGGCTAAAAGGTGTGGACAGATACACATAACAGGGCGTTACGAGGAAAAATAGTGCCGCAAAAAAACATTTTTTATAACTATTTTGTCATTATCAGCGTTAAATATAAAATCTCAGAAGACATACGTAGCTTCACTGGTTGACTGCAGTGTAGACATTGAAACCCCTGGTTCCTATCACCACCACAGTGGTTATTTCCCACAAGTTTCCCTACAGCGTGAGGGAGCTTTTAGAGGTGGATGTCTGGTTCCTGTCACCTCCACTGTGACAGAATTCTGAGACTGTTTCTGTAGAACTGAACAATTCACATTAAACAACTTTAATTGGTGTTTTATAATATTGCAGTATGATGTATTGATGCATACTGTATTCAAATAAAACCATTATTCCGGAGGTCCCATCACTAGAACCATATTCAATAGCTGAAATAAAGTTGCAAAATAGTGAAAACAGAAATGAACAATATATTGCTTTCAAACCCTAATGAGATAAATGAGTGTATGTAAAGCCCTGAGAGGCTTCTCCGAAAGTCATATGTGCATCTCTTACACGCTAACTTTAATCTACAAGCCTCTGACGCTGCTGGAATTCAGTAAATGTTACAAGCCGCTCACATCATCAGTTTTAGCTGAGACGCTGAGGAGCCTCTCAGCTTGTAGGCTAAGACTGCTGTGTCGCCTGAGTAGCTGACTAAGTGAGGAGCATCATAGTTTTTGTACACGTAAAGCCAACTAGTCTCTATGCTAGGCTAATGGCTAACAGATAACCCCAAGAGACTGGCTTTTCCTTCCCCTCCCTTTTCTGCTGTTAACTCTTTACAATCTGATGTTGACTTCTTTAAACAATAAACTGGACTAACTTACCTCAGGCTGCAGCTCCATACACAAGAGGTGAGGGAATCAGAGTGTTTTGCACTGCCTGTATGTCACATTATCTGCATTTATTTGCATACTGTTATAATGGTAATGAAACAACTAATACCTTAAAATAAATCTGGAGAAACCAGTGTATTGCCCACTAATAATCACAACAATTCAATTATGCAGAAATTTAGAAAAATCAGTGCAATTCCACTTCTTTAAGCTTCTGCAACTTTAAGCTTCTACAGGAAGATTCACTCGAAAGAGGCCCTGAATATTCTGTTGTAGCTCCCATTGGGATGAAGGTATGTCTATTCGACTGCATTACATGTGATCCTGGAAGTGATCTCTGTTTTCTGCCATACACATGAGTACACATGGGTATGGGGGTACGCACCCGGAAGTCGCGAAAAGAGGTTAAACGGCGACGGCTACCTCATCGCTCTGACGCAGGGGCATCCCAGCTTGTTTGAAGCTCCATATACTGAGGAGCACATTGCACATTGTTTCGTTCTGATGGCTTCATCCTAGAGAGAGTTATTACAGAATATTCGGGGCCTCTTTCGAGTGAATCTCCCTGTACGATTCATGATGAAATTCAGATGAAAAGACTGGGTCACTGATAATCTAGTCCCAGATTACACATTCCACTGGTGCAGGAACAATATTAATAAAATAAGAATTCAATCCTGACAGTAAAAGTTAAATTTGATGACACTACAAAAAGCAAGGAACTCAGCCAAGGAACACACTTGACAATCTATCAATCAAGCTGTTATATTCATTATACTAGAAATTAAACACTGGCTGTCGTGTCAGTAACAAATCATAGGAGGATGAGCTTTGCACAGTCAGATTATTCGTTTTCCAACAATGCCCCACAGGAGAGAGGAGAGAAAGTGCCAATATCAGCACAGCAGCCTTCCTGCCATCCTCTAACAAAATCCTAACAGGGCTGCAGTACAAGCTCTCACAGCACCATGTTCAAACGCTTTTCCCGGTACCTCCAGCTCACCATCACATTAACCACCACAAGGTCAAACAGAATATAACTAATAATATATCCATTACCCATAACATTAATCCCTTGCTTCTACATTCATTGGCCACTTTATCAGCTCCACTTACTGTATAGCTGCACTTTGTAGTTCTACAGTTTCAGACTGTAGTCCATCTGTTTCTCTGATACTCTGTTACCCTGTTCTTCAGTGGTCAGGACCCCCATGGACCCTCACAGAGCAGGTACTATTTGGGTGGTGGATCATTCTTAGCACTGCACTGACTCTGGCGTGGTGGTGGTGTGTTAGCGTGTGTTGTGCTGGTCTGAGCGGATCTGACGCAGCGGTGCTGCTGGTGTCCACTCACTGTCCACTCCTACCTTGTTGATGTAAAGTTAGAGATAGTAACTCATCTGCGCCTGCACAGTTTGTGTTGGTCATCCAATAGTCTTTTAATAATAATAATAATAATAATAATAAACTAATAATATCAATGATGACAACAAAAAGAAAGGTGGAGAGATGGTAGATGACCACTTTCCAGATATCTTTATCTTTTTAATTTTGTTTTTATTTTTACTCGATTTTCTCCCCAATTTAATTTAATACTACCAATGCTATGAAGGTTTCCTCCGAGACCTGTGAAACCAGCCACCCCTTCTTTTTGAACTGCCTCTCACGCAACGTCACTGGACAGCCGAACGCGCTCGGAGGAAAGCGCCAACTGCCAGATCTGTAACGTCAGCTCACAGACACCTGCACTGACTAGTATTGCGATGAGTGATGGGGGGAGAAGGGGGGCCCATCCTATGGCTATGGACGACTGTAGCATCACCAGGGATCGAACTCACGATCTCCTGATGATACGGCCAACCCTTAGACAGTTGCGCCACTCGGGAGCCCCTCTTTCTCCCTTTCGATTAAACAGGTTTCTGTGCCTTTAGGACCATTATACAGTACTGAGCATGTTATTTAAGTTCATTTATTGTGACGTGTGCTTGTAATAACACTACGTAACATTAAAATAAATAAATAAATGCAGTAGATAGAAACTATTCCTTTTTTTATAACCTCAGCATGAATGAGTGGGTCTAAAGTGCTGTAGGGGGAGTAGGTGGATATTTGGGGTGGGATAAAATAAACATGCAGCGAGACATCGTATCGCTTTCTTCTGCAATACGCAAAATACACTGGCACCAAATGTCGATTTATTTACTGAAACATGCATGCGCTGTAAACGCTCTAAACAGACTACCCCTCCAGTTTGATCTACCAGCTCCACTACTTCATGACTCCACATGGTGGCGCTAATCAAATGAATAGAGTAAACCTGCGGTGAAGAAAAAGAAACTCACAGGGGAGAAATGGCAGATAACAGGTATCGTGAGGCATCGTAGGGGATTACCTTGCAATATATTGAATATCACAGAATATTCCCAACGTGAGATGCCATACCTAGCAGATATGTATTAACGTGGTTTTGTGATATCATAAACAATCAAAACGGGCTTTATTTGCAGCCTAATTTCCAAATATGGACCGTATGGAGGAGTGAATTCAGAAACTGCTTACAAACTACAAAACAGTGAATTTCAAAACGTGACAAAAATGTTGTTTTTGCTTTATATGGGCCTTTTCAGCACCTGTAGTGCGCATCAATGGCCTGTGACGATTCCAAACGAAGGCACATGCTGAACACTTACTAGTGTTCACCATGAATAGACCAAAGTGCGCTGCAAACTGAGTGGGTGGGATAAGCAACACGGCCAGATAAAAACACTTGAATCTGGTCTCAAAAACACACATTTTAGAGTCCCGATTCCACAGAGAAGCTGGGAACAAAACCGATAAAGTGAGCATGCAAAAAACGCCAGAGTCTGTAAAGCCAAATCGCGTTCAACATGAAAAGAATAAAACATGAAGCGGTGCGATTGGCCTTTTGGGGAATATGTGATTCAAAAGCAAAAGCAGGTATGATAAATAAGACACAGTCAGGCTAAAAGCTAAATGCACCACTTAGTGCTCATAAATGGTGGGTGTCGGCATTTTATACACCACTAACCTGTAAGAGCAGGTCTTTAATCTTGGTGCCTCGTGTGAGGAGCTGAACGGTCTCCTCTTTCAAGAGTTTGAGGGTGAAGTCGAGGGTGTTCTTGGCGGTCTGGGTAAGGATGGAGGCCCAGATGGCTCGGTATAGGCTGCTGTTGTCTTCTGTGGGCTCACTGCTTGGGTTATTAATCACCCCAACCCGACTACTGGAACTACTGGACTTCTGCGGGCACGAAAACAAAAGGTTACACGCTCAACAGCCACAGCCTGCAAACATTCACGTAATAAAGCAGAATTATTTTAATAAGACTGTTAAAAATGTCCTTTGAAAACTTGACTCGGCAGAACGTTCTTGCTTGGTCATTACCAATGCCACAAAAATGGGTTCCAGTGATAAATTGTTCTTAAATTAATTACTAAGGAGCGTGCGCCTCGCGGTCTCTGAAGATTATATGTTTCCTGTGGCTACGACTAATTGGAAATAAAAACAGCAGCAGCTCACCATATGTTTCAAGGCATTCAGCAACATCTGCCTCCCAGGGGCCTTCTCAATATCCGCAATAATCCAAATGGTCACTCCATACACCATCTCCTCTTCTGCAGGAAAACAATTACTTATTAAAAACGCTGCAGTGCTCATTTGAAAGGGCCATATTGTGTATTTCTGGTGCCATAAATAACGTGTCGGAGGTAGTATCCAAAACGTAGACGAATAGAAAACAAAAGGGCGCTCAAAGCATGCATCAATGTCCTAAAATCCACACAGCACGAAACAACAACAAAAAAATGCAGGCAAACATCAAAGGTAAACACTGAAAACTCCACAGACGATGTGACAACCTCGTCACAAACCAAGCTCTGTGTAGGCATAACCAACCAAATCAATTAAAAACGTGATTGTCATAAAGGGAAATCAGAAGAAAAAGAAAAACAATGAGAAAGCAAGACTGCTTTATGATTTCATCAGGGAGATTATCTTAGAATCAAAGCGCAAGAAACGCTTTGTCTTCTTTGAAAAACTGAGCCTTTTTATCAGACACTCACCATGCTTGGTTAAATACTTCATTCTCTGGGAAACAACAGCAGTCTTGTCCTTGGAGTCCAGAAACGAGAACATTGTTGAGTCATCCCAGTCATCGGCAACTGTCAGTTAAGCACATAAACAAGAAGCTGTCAAGCGGGAACATAAAGAAACCAATGCGACTGATGTGAGCAGGGCTGGGTTTACCTTAAGCCTTGGATAAACAAGACGACATCAAAAAATCTGCTTTATGAAAAACACTGGATCTCTCACACTTTCGGATTGGTTCCTGCAGATGTGTGACTGATGATTGGGGATCACATGCTAATTGTATAGAGATCACCTGGCCTTTCTTAAACGTCACACTTTCTTCAGACCCACCAGGATTTTGCGAACACTTTTTGGATTGTTGTGGGCCAAATGCTTGATTTTGCAAAATTTGTGGCAATATTTTTGAGAAGGGAGGTTATTGGAGGACAGATTTATTTAGCTTGATTTAAATGCGGCTTAGTTGTTTGCCTAAAACAGGAAATTAAGGCCCAATCTCTTCCCAAATCCCAATTTCTCTACCCCTTGTTTTCCGAGTTTCACCCTAATCCCTTGGAACTGAGTTACAAGGGGTAGTGGTTGAAATCTTCTATGAAATGGGAGCCTGAGATAAAATAGCATTACTTCATTAACAGCTACTAGTGCTGCCCTGTAGGCGACCCCACCCGTCTGCAGTGACAGCAGAGGAGGGTAAAGTTCAGTAACCTTGCCACAATTAATTGCTATAAGACATCGCTAATTCTTTGGTGATACGAAGCTGAAGTCAGATTTTCTCCAGCTTCTAGTTTGAATTTTCCCGTTCCGCCTTAAATGGTGCAGCAATTACATTCTAGCGCTTCAGATATCATAAATGCTGGACTAATTAAGGTGGAATGGGGAAGTTAGTAGCTAGCAGTGATTTATTATGCTTTTTTATGAAGAAAACCACCATAATACACTGAAACAACACTAAACTAGGATGATACAATGATCAGCATAATTTTTTAACAGAGAAAATTCTCTGGGTTTCTTTGGTCGCTCGCTCAGCCATCTTGCCAGTTTTTCTTTTTTTCTAACACTCCATTTAAAGTGTGCCTCTGAAAAACCTCAGTTTGGAGGGTCATGTAGTCCTAACATTTCACCCTGCACCTCTATCTCAACTAAATTCGGGACACCCTACCCCTAGAAGTGAACGAAAACAGAGGGCTAAGGGCCAAGTGGTAGGGGTGAGGGGTGAATTGGGATGGGGCCCAAGTTTGAACCTCTGAGAACCAAAAACACGCAAAGCAACTTGAGATAAAAAATAAATAAATAAATAAACAATTTTCAAAAACGTTCGGAAAGAAACAGCAACGCAAGTAACTGACACATCTGACACAACTACTCACTCTGCCATCCTTGTTGGCAAACTTTATGCAAATGAGCTGAGAGGCAGCCAATCAGATTGTTGATGTGTGGTGCAGAAACCAACTCAGTCAAGCTACACACTGAGATTCGATACTCAAATGCACACATGGAAGAAATGTTTTCAAATTTCAAGACACTGTTTTATTTGATATTTTTTATTAAAAAAATAAACAGCATTAAGACATTTGGGGCTCAGAACTGGCCTAAAACTCCACACATACTTCACTTGCAGGTGTTTTAGCGACATACCGGCAAAGCAGCCCACAGTGGGGAACACCTGCTCTAATGAAAATGCAGCATTAACTTAATCAATGCATGGCTACAGCAGATTAGAGTAAAGACACACATCTTTACCCAGTCAGACTGTTATTTTACAAGCCCTATTTCCAAAAAGGTTGGGACAGTACGTAAAACCAAAACAGGCAGCAGTGATAAGCAAATTCTATTTGACGTGTACTAAACTGACAACAGCACAAAACACAATAATTTATGTTTTACCTCATGAACTTCATTGCATTTATTTAAATATGTGCTCATTCTGAATGTTATACCTGAAACATGTTCTAAAAAAGTTGGGACAGGAGCATGTTTACCACACCTTTTCTTTTCTCAACACTTGGGGAGTGAAACCACCAATGAATCATGTCTCAAATTTATGTGGCCTTGTTTGGCATAACACTTATACGGTAGGAAACAGGCAGGCCAGTCCAGCACCCACACTCACACAGCACAAACATGCTCTTGTAACACATGCAGAATGTTTCTTGCTGTTGTCGTGTTGAAATCAGTTGGGATTTTCTTGAAAAAGACGGAGTCTAAAAGGCAGCATATGTTGCTCCAAACTATGTATTTCTTTTTCACTGTTAATGGTGAACAATTTACCCACTAATACATCCCTACACCATGACCGATTCTAGCTTTTGAACTTTACACTGGCAACAATCTGGACGGTCCTTTTTTTTTATTTTTACTTTGGTCCAGGGAACACACCGTGCATTATTTCCATAAACGGCTTGAATTCGTCAGCCCACAATACATGTTTCCATTGTGCATCACTTGACTTAAGATGAGCCAGAGTTTCTGAATGTTGTTAACATATGGCTTCTGCTGTGCATACATCAGTCTTAACTTGCATTTGCAACAACAAAGAACAGTTTTTACTGATAACTGTTTGTCAAAGTATTCACAAGCCCATGCAGTGATTTTTCACACAGTGCTGTCTGAGGGATCGAATGTTATGGGCATTCAGTTGCGGTTTTTGGCCTTTTCCTTTATGCACAGAGATTTCTCCATATTCCTGGAATCTTTAGATATTATGCACCATAGATGGAGAAATGTCTACAATACTTGCACTTGCTCATGGAGGAACATTGTTGCATCATTTGCTGATGCATATTTTGCAAAGCAGTGAGCCTTAACCCGTCCTTTCTTTTATAGCCAAACATCGTCACCTGTTTAAGATATTTTTTGAATGTTTATTGTCTTAAATTGCTCCTATATGAACTATTTGGAAACTGCTGGAGGCATCAATTTCAGAAAGAGCATTTATTTACAAACAAAAACAACAACAGGAGATAAGGTAAAAGATTAATTATATTGTCTTTGAATTGTTTTTCTTCAGCCTTTTTGGCTTTGGCTGCCTAATGCATCTGGTAGATATTTTTCAACTGTTTATTTAACACAGCCATAAAAACGGAATATCAACTATGAAATGTCAAAAATGAAATGCTTTTTTTTCCCCACGACTATTTGTCCTGCCCCCATATTGACTGACAGAAGCCTTTCCACTTTGAATCATACAGAAGATAAAGCTTGTGTGATGTAATGTTTGCTGATTCATTGTTACCTGGTGATGCAGTGAAGTCCAGATATCTCCTGTCTGGGCTCAGAACCACAGGGTTAATGCGTGGCACTACGTTCGCCTGGTCCATCAGGAAGTCCACCACATCCATACCTTCAGAAATCTGACCCTGCGTATTTGAAGACAAAAAAAAAATAAAAAGTAATAACTCATTTCAGGTGATAGACAGGAGACAATTAAACAACATTAACACACCAATGACAATATAAGGGTACTTGAGTTTTGTATTGGATTGGAGACTGTTAGCAGTCAGATGTTTGGTCCCATGTTTTTAAGCACCAGAGAACTGATTCTCTGTGATCTGGGGTCCGCACACTGTATGAGAGCTATCTGCTTCTGGCACTGTGCTTTTAATAATGTGATTGGCACAACTTGGGATGTAATTTGCTTTTTCAATTAAATAGGAGCGATATAAAATAATTAAATAACAAAATTACAACCTGTTTTGGTTGTTACTGCCAGTGATAACTAAGGTTTAAAGTAGGTGTGCTACAGCAGGGAAAACCAAATGTTATAAACAGAGCTTGGTACCAATTATTTATTTTTTTAGATAAATGAAATACAGATACCTTGACTTCAATACTGTTTCCTGAACTATACCTTCTTTTAAATTACGCACTGAAAGCAGGATGTAAGGTACTGGAAGCGGGTAAACTGCTTGACTGCTAAAAGGCCCATCAGCAGTTCTAGATTTAGAAACAAGCATGCCAATTACCAATTACAGAAATTTGGTTCTGAATGCCCTGAATTTTTCGATACTCTGCAGTAATTGAAGCAATTTGGTGAGTTCCATGAAAGTGCTGACTTTCCACACCAGCCCTAGTTATGAAGCTGCAAATCAAACCTCGCACATTCTCCTCTGAAGAACACAAGCATACCATAAAAACAGCTCTCTGGAAGAAGTTGGTGGTGTCCATGATGCGCTGGAGCAGGATGGTCTCCAGCTCATCCGGGTCCATCTCCTCACTGCTGAGCGGAACCCCATTAAACAGGGCCACAGGAAGCGCTCCCAGGCCGCTCTTCCTGTAGAACACTCCTCCAGCCTAAAACGTCACACCATCAATCAGAGGAGAAGGTTAGATGATGAAGAAACCAGAGCAATCCAGGACTTTAGCAAGTGCTCATCTCATACTGTATTCTAATAAGCCGCTAAGTGAGACTATGATTGGCCCAGGAACAAGAAGAGAATAAGTCTCGACTGACTGCAGACAGGCAATCTGCCTGGCCTGGGAAGACCACTGAACAGCTGCTAATGCAACATCACTGGACAGCTCAACACGCTTAGAGAACACTACAGAGCCCTTATCTAGCTAACAGACACCTTCATTAGCTAGCATCGCCCTGAGTGATGGGGGGAAGGGAGGACCATCATACCCTCTCAGAGAAAGCAAGAACAATTATGCTCTCCTGGACAACCACTTACGGATGGCGATGGCATCACCAGGGACTAAACTCAAGATCTCGTGATGATAGTGTCAGCGTTAAGATGGTGCACTCAAGACTACTCAAATACACTTAAGAACTCAAAAAAATATATACATAAATAAAATAAAATACATAAAATATTGAAACTTCTTGTTGAATCGACTGACAATCGACATCTACGCTATGGCAATGCATATTTTAAAAGATCCGGAAAAAGAAAAAGACTGATGGACACATTTAGAAGTACTGGAGAGGGTCTGTATGGCTAGTTATTGTCAAGCTAATTTTGCTCAATTTATTATCATCAAAATATTGGGCATAATAATGTAATTACTAAGATAATCGACAGCCCTAGTGTGTGACTCATGATCTAAGGTACACCAGAGACTATTTTCACCATTTTCATTTTTTTCCATTTCCCTTACCCACAGACACTTATTTATATTCTGATTCTCCTGAGAAACAAACTAGGCTCTTCTCTCAGGTCTGAAGCCCTCACTCATTTACAACACTCATTTATTTACATTTATTTAAACATTCACTGTGATCGTACTGGGGTTAAAACAATACTGGGCTATAACTTTTCATACCTTGCGCTTGTCATCATATTCTGAGTCCTCCCCAAGAATTCTGTCAGCATTCGCTTTTGGAAATTTCTTCTTCAGATATGCAGTCACTGCGTGAACGGATAAGGAATCTCCGACATCGACTCTGTTATACATCTGCAAACGCATAAACGAGTCATTTTAGATCTCAGGATCACTGTCCATTACAGCTAAAAGCCCCCCGAGAGGAGCTAATACCTCAGGCAAAGCCTCTCTTCTTGTCTTTTATTCAAGTAACGTCTAGGAAAACAACTCCTCAGAGACAGCAAATGAATCTCTGTACACAGGAAAGTGAACCAAGCCACACTACTTTGCAAGACCTTCCTTCATTTCCACGCAAAAATGTTTTTGTTAATACGTTGTTACTTTGTTAGATGCTTCAGGGTTTTTCAAACCGGTTCAAAAAAATGATTCAAATATACAGAGAAAATAGAACTTCTAACAACCACCTGCAAGGCCTTGGTGGATCACCAAAGTCTTCAGATAAACAGCATTTACAACAGTCTTACATTCTGCCAATTAAAAAAAAACACGTCATCATGTTCTTCATAACATTCATATTCCATAAGCTCCATTCAGAAGCTGGGTGTCGTGTGAGGCTGTAGCTCTTCTCTCCAGTCTAATAGACGGTGATGTCATTTTAAACCCTTATAATAAAAGAAGCTGAACTTTGTTTTTCTACTGAAAGTCGACCCGTTTTTCCCCAAATCTGGGCTCTAAACTATAAACAGACGGCGTCTCTTCAGTGATCTGCTCTGGAAACATGACTTTTAGAAAATAACACAAAGAGCGTCGGAGATTTTCGGCTTTCAGCAGTAAATTGTAAACATATAGTGATATGTGGAGATCACAGAACACACTTTCGGATCATTTGAAGGGAACGTAAATAAATAAATAAATAAATAAAATAAAACTCTGCATTTATTTTAAGCAGTTACTGAGTAATTGGCCCCATGGTTTGGGCATGTAAATTCAGATGGAAAACCCAAAATATACCCTGGAGAATAAGAGATGAATACAAAGTCTTTCAAAGTGGTTTGCTGAGAAAAGTGATCTTGAGAAACTTACTCAATCAAACCTGCTCACGTCTGAAGAGTTTAATGCCTCTAAAAGCTCGAGGGTTATTACATAAAACGGTCATGATTCTGATGCCTGGGATGTCGTTTTATAACGTTTGAGATTCATGATGAAGAGATACATGTAGGGCATCGTATGACAAAACAGTTCCCACTATTTTATCATCAATTTTACATAAAAACTAAGACGACGTGTGGATTCACAGGTCATTTTTGATAGTAAATAATATATTTTTACGCCATAGCTGTGTTACATCACAATCCCTGGCTCCCCTCACCACCACTGTACAGAAACCGTTTTGGTACATTTCCCTACAATTAAGAATTTCACATCAAACCGCTCTGAATGTTTACATCTTATTGACTGAATTATGCAGAATTTTATCAAATCTCAGCGGAATTGCCCTGATTTTCATTTTGATCTTTGAGAGAGAGGAGGAAATCAAGCTGCTTTAGATCTGAAAACATCCATCCTTCCACTGTGAGAAGACAACTCAGCGCTATGGGTCTGAAAGGACGTGTAGCTGTCAAGAAGCTGTTGGCGAGAATAGGAGATCAAAAATCAGGAAAAAACAAACAAAGAAGCTGCTGATGTTCTCAAAGCGAGTCCAGACCTCAACGTCCCTGAATGTGTTTGGGATTACTTGGATTGGTGGATTAGTTGGCAGAAAATAAAACTTCTAACACCGAACTTTGGAAGTGTGGAAAATTATCCCTGCTATGGGATTTCTAAGAAAAACTGAAACCGGGTCTCCTGAAAAGAATAGAAGCTGTAACAAAGGCAAAGCGTGGGCACAATAAACACTGAACAATTGGATATTACTTGCAAATGTTGAGGCTTCTGTGTCATTTTTTGTGACATTTGTTAAATGTTTAATTCTGCTGTTGCTCTGATGCTGAAAATGAATAGCTTAATGACTGTTTTGACTAAAAACAAAAAAAAAAATAAAAGGATGCTCTCTGACTTTTATACAGTACTGCACATTTTCAAATACTAGACTTAACGGCAAAGGAAAAAGCTCACGCTAGGGCCACTCACAGACACCATGGATAAGAAGGCCTGTGTCATGTCGTACTCCTCAGCGATGTAGTTCAACACTCTAAAGAAAGCGACCCCAGCGTCCTCGTACCCGTCCACTTTGTCATCTGTATTGACAACAAAGACAAATCCAATCCTAAAAGAAAGAAGACAATAATGAATTTACTTCTGCTGATGTTAAGTTGCAACTACAAATGAGGTGCCATTGGCAGCGATTAAGTAATTACGGACACATAATGAGAGTAATTAATGATAATAGACCTGCTTTGTCTAAAATCACTTTCTCTTGTTTTACCTCCCAATTTCCAGTCCCATAAAGCACAGTTCAGAGATTTCCATATCATTAGCTAATCATTAGCTTTATCTTACTTCAATAAACCGCTGTTGTCAGAACAAAACCTCTTATCTCCAAAATGGCAACTTTCCAGGAGAAGGAAAAAACGTACTTTACTTTTAATGTAAGTCAGTGGAACCAGACATTTATCCAATTCATTTTGGGCCGTTTCTTTTGGTCCATTCATCATGAAATTTACATACAAAGTAAAGGACAACATGCATTTTCAAATTAAGCCAAAAACCGAAAAATTAAATATGAGGTTTTGTTTCGACAGCAGTGAAAAGCAAAATTAGCTGAGGATGAATCCCTTGTTTTCTTATGCCTTTAACTGTAATCTTACATCCACTGCAGCAGATTTGATCTCAGTCAATCGTAAGGCAAATTACTCAGTAACTGCATGAAATGAATGCACATTTTTATTTTATTTCATTTATTATAAGCTCCGCTCAAATTAACAGAAAATGTATTTTATGATCACACATATCACTGCATGCTTATAATTCACTGCTGAAAGCCAACAATCTCAGATGCTCTGTGTGTTATTTTATAAGAATCATTTTCACAGAGCAGATCACTGAAGAGACGCCGTCTGTTTATAGTTTATAGCCCAGATTTGTCTAAAAATGGGTCAACTTTCAAGTTAAAAAAAAAATCAGTTCAGCTTCTTTTATTATAAGGGTTTAAAATTATATCACATCTATTAGACTGGAGAGAAGAGTTACAGCCTCATACAACGCCCAGCTTCTGAATGAAGCTTATGAAATCTCAAAGTTATGAAGAACATGACAAAGTGCGTTTTGAAACCACCGGTGAGCTAAAGGAGTTGAAGAGGTTAGCTGCTTGTACTCAATTCATATTATTCTATTATTATTTTCCTATATTTCTTCTAAGTTGCAGGACACTGTGAATGAGATTTGGGTATGAAATTCAGTGGTGTAGAAATAAAGCAGTACCACCTTGTGCTATAAAATATGGTTCATTTACTTTGTCAGGGAAAAAAGTGTATACATTCAATAGGGGACTGGAGCTGGCAAACATCCTTTCAGATATTTACAGGATCATTAGATTTATAAATGTTTTTGCTGTGTGACTGAGGACGCACCTGAGGGGAATCCTATGCTTGTAAAAGAGCTCAGCCAGTTTGACCAGCTCGATGCTGTCTTCCTGGACTGGGTCAAGAAACAAAACCTGGAAAAATAAGTTGGTAAAATCTGTTAAACCTGTGCAGAAAAGAGAAAAACAGCTAAAAAAAAAACCAACAAGAACAACGACAACAAAAACAGCACAAAAGCGAATAATGCTGGGCGCCCACTACAGGATCTTTAGCCTGAATTTACCCTTGATTTGGAACGGAATTTCCAGCTTAGGAGCGCAACTGGGAGGAATATATGACTCAGATGATCTGGTGCTGTGAGAAGGGAAAGGAGTTCATCTTTAGAATTCTATTCTGCCGTAGTTCTGGAGTGATTGGAGGCCAAAAATTGGCATTTTGAATGCTTTTCGTGGCTGAAACCCATTCTGTGTGATCCCCTCATTGCCTTTTGTGTCCTCACAATAAAAAGACTAGAAATTCTGTAAAAGCATGATTTTAAGTGTGAGATGCCCCCTTTTCAAATTAGGAAGTCGTGTAGTGTACGGCCAGCTTAAAGTGGAATTCCGTCATCAAACTTCTGCTTGATTGAACCAGTCAGATGTAAATAAAGTCATTTAGAGATATCTGATGTGGCAATCTAGTCAGAATTGTTCACAGTGGCAGTGACAGGAACTGGATGACTGAAGAGTTGAATACCTTGGAGAGCTCCTTCACAGAAAGTTATTACATGAATTGGTCACATGGTTAAAAACTCAGAAGACACGTAAGGTTCACTGGTGGTTGTGGATAGTAAATGAAATGGCTCCATTTGTGCTGTGACCCCTGGTTCCTATCACCACCACTGTAAAGAAATCTGAGCCTGTAAGATGCTGTACAATAAACCATATCTAGAGGCAGGTGCTGGGGGGTCTTGATGGTCATAGGACATTAAATAATGCTAAAATGTTCTACTAACCAAGTTAAAGAAGTTTCTTCTGATTTGTCGGATCACTCCAGGAAATGTAGCTCTGATGAGCTCCTGGAGGCTAGAAGGCCAATCCCGGTACGTCGAGTCCCTCTCAATATCATTAATCCACTGTAACAGAAAGGAATGAAGAGAAAAATAAGCCTCAAAAAGGTTAAGCGTGTTCTAAAGAACCACTTGATAGTGACAGCTTACGGAATGTCTCCAATGCACCAAATTCAAGGACTTTTAGAAGACCAGACATGGTCCACGGTGATCTCTTACTGTGGAGACTTGATGAACAGCTGATCTTTACAGGCCTGAACTACTGATGTGCAGTAATGAATAGCAAAGCTTGCATCCTCTACTTTACCTCCCACTCAAACTTTCCCCTCACCATTATAGCAGAGTGTCTGATGTCCAGAGCATAAGTGTCCTCCACAGTGGTCACCGGTAGCCGCAGGAACTTGCTCATGCTGGTCCCTCTGATGCCCAAGTTATGAAGACCCTCCAGGAGCTTTGCCTCTCCCCGGATAACATCCAGTATGCTTTTCAAGAAAAGAAAGTGTGGGCTATGTATTAAAGCATAACATCACTAGGAAGGATGGAAAATTTTCAAACTAATACTGAAAACACACATAATGACTGATAATAATGTGAAAAACTCATAACAATAACAATTACTATGGTTTGGTGTTGGTAGATTTTGCATGTAGTGTAATTGTGTTTTTGCAACATGTTGACGCTGCCATTTCATCTTTGTTCAGGTAGAAAATTGAGATATGATATCACTGCTGTCAGAACAAAACCTCGTCTCTCAAAAATGACAAGTTTACAGTAAAAGAAAAAAAAAAAAACTGTACTTTTAATGCAAGTCAATGGAACCGGAACCAGACCCGAGTCATTTTGGGACATTTCATTTGGTCCATTCATCATGAAATGTACACGCAACGTAAAGGCCAAAAGATATTTCCAAATTATCTCAAAAACTGTGTAACAACAAAATGGAAAAACTGTTTTATTCAGACAGCAGCGAAATATAAAGATTTATGATGCAGTTCACATAAAAAGAGTATTTATTTATACTGTTTATGTACTGTTTAATAATTTCGCTGGAGCACAACAACATGCCACGTTCTATTTTTAAAAAAAATTTGCATTTTTATGAATCAAACCATTTTTTGTAGTACATGGACATAATTAATTCTACTGAATTACAGTAAAAAACTTTTACAAGGACTGTGTTATGATTTACTTAAACCTGAGGCATTCACTGAGAGAGTGAAAAGCTAAATATATACAAAATCAGCATTTATTTTCTATTTCTTCCTTTTGGATTTCTTTTAAAGTGATGTTGCATATTTAGACTCATCATTAATTACATTTTTTAAATAAAAACTTGTTTTCATGTCACTACTGGAACAGAGTTATAGTCCATAGGTGGAGCCTTATTTTAGCCACACCACTGCGTTTTAGAGCAGGAAGTGAGGCTGCATCCCTGTCCCTCAGGGCCACATGGCAGTTAGAGCCCATTGTTTTGAAGTAAATATGTCCCAAAAATTGAAAATCACTGTGGAATTATGAATAATTGTCACTACCTAAACACATATTTTCTGCAATTAGCAAAACTTTTAGTGTTCTACTGAACATTTTATGATTTTATGTGGGTGAAACACTTCAAAGCTGTGTTTGCTAGACATCTACTTATATTCAAAATTAGCTAAAATGGTCATTGAAACAATTACTACAGAAACATTTGGTAAGGTTTCAGCAGTGTTATCATAATTTTAGTAGTGACAAAACGGAATATTCAATCATTTATTTTGATAAAATAAACACAATGCATACAGTCACTCAAAAAGGTGGGTTTTTAGTCTAAAGTGCAAGTCGGTTGAGTCTGAAATATGTTTGTAACTCTAACTTTGACCCAATGTTGTAGAATTATCCACATAATAACAGCTCTTTAGAATAAAGATATTTCTAATGCATACAGTATCTAAAATTGAGTCTTGATTGAGATGATATTGAATGTATTGATATATTAAGGCATTTTCATAATTCATGGTATGCATCACAAAATTTAAGCATTACTAAATATAAACCCATCAGGAAAATATCAGATTTAAAATTTGAATATACTTTTAATATTTTAGCACTTTGAAAAAGATTTAAAAAAAAACTTTCTAATTAAAATTTTTCAAAATAAACTAAAGGAAAAAAATAAAAATAAAAAAAAATCAACCAACTGGTAAATTTAAATGAATGGAAACGTAAAATATTTGTTACTATGCAGTTAATGCATTTATTACAGACTGTGTATAATTGTTTATAGCCCTAACTGATCTTTATGATCCATGGAGTTACTGTCCTAGAAGCACTGATGATATGCATGATACACTCAGACAAGGATGACGCAATTTATCACAAATAATATTTCATCACTCATATGTTTGCCTATATATAGGCCATGCCCCAAACACGTTATACTCACACAGGGTTGGTGGGTGCTGAAGAATGTCAACAAACTACATGGAAATGCTGAAGAGTTCCTACCTGAAAGGGTTGTGAAGGTCCAGATCAATGTGTATTCCATTAATAAAGAGACTGGCATCTCCAGGGTGGATTCCCATAGTCTCGCTCAGCCGCTGCGGAACAGACAAGACAAGTTTAACAGCACAGCATATGCAGAAACATCCACTGTCCACAAATACAGAGTGATTAAAAAAGATTTATCTATTTCAAAGTGCCATATTTTTACAACTGTGAGACACCTAGGAACCAATCATAATCCAATTGAAAGAGGGGGTCACAGAGTTTCTGACTGGCTCCCTTCAGTCTGAGAGGAGATGAGACCCCTGAGCAGAAAGCGTTCTGCGTTCTCCACGTCAATAAGAGTGAATCCATCATAACTATGCAGTGTGATTTTTGTCATCAGTGAACCTCCAACGTCTCAGAGCGTTCGTCGTTGGTTCCACAGCACTGGATGATTTCCGAAATCGCACCGAAAGAGCCGTGAGTGCAGCGACACCCGACACGCTCAGTCCAGTCTGGGATGAGTTTGAATATGGTGTTGATGTCATCTGTATAGCTGGGGGAGGTTCAGGCTGAGACCTTGTAAAATTACATAATAAACTTGATGCTCAATTAAACCATTTACAATTTACTGCATTGCTCTGTAAAGATTTACAAGTAAAAAGTACTGTGCAAAAGTTAGAGGCCACCCTTCAAGTGCAAGTTATTTATGTTTAAAATTTTCAGCATCAAGATGAGGGCAGAAAACTTATTTAACAGAAAATTACACCGAAGAATCAACAAATAATTTTTTTTTTTCAGTGTCGTGTCCACTCTTTGCCTTTATTGCAGCTTTCAGGAGACTCACTTTCAGTTTTTCAAAGAAATCTACAGGGATACTTTTCCACTCCTCCAAAGTTCAGTCTTAGAAGTTGGTTGATCATTTTCTGAAGTAATTCCAAACATACTGAGTGATGTTGAGGTCTGGACTCTGGGGTGGTCAGCTTCTTTGTTTGATGTGTCCGTCTCCTTTTCTCAGTGAGGTTCTTGAACAGCTACACATCCTTTCACACTCACGGCGCTGAGTCATCTTCTCACAGTGGAAGGATGGACAGAAACACCTGTGGATGTTTTCAGATCTGAAGCAGCTTGATGTTCTCCTCTCTCACAGATGAAAGCTTTAAGTGCTGTTTATCTGATGGTGGTAATTTTGGTGTCTATCAGGTCTTCCAGGTGGTTGTTAGGAAACCCATTTTGTCTGCATCGGTAACACTTTATTTGGATCATCCACTTACATGCTTTGTAGATACTTAATTTCCTTTCAAGTTACATTCAACTAAATATCTAATGAAATGACTATAATTTTCTTTAACAAACCTGCTCTAATCCTAACTCTAACCTCAACCCTCACCCTGGTTCTAGCCCTAACCCTGGTCCAAATCCTAACCCTAACCCCACCAATGTATAGAATCAATTTGAATATCTGTAGATAACCTATAGGGGACGATAGTTGACGTTCCAAATAAAGTGAGAGCAACTTCTTATGCAAGTATCTAATCTGATCAGAAATATCACCTGAAAAATGAATCATTTGTACTCACTGGCTGTTTGAACTGGAAATTAAATAAACAAAAGGGTGGTTTCTGACTTTAGCACAGTAAAAGTGTAAATTAGGCTTAGATTATGTCGTTTTATCAAAAACCGTACAAAACATTCGGTAACAATTTCTATGAATGTGACATTTGTAAGCATCTATAAACACATTTATAACATGTTATAACGCATTCATACGGCATTATAAACGTGGCTATAAATATTTCTAAAAATTAATTACACTGAATTACACTAATATATAATAAATATGGCTATAAAGTGTTAAAATAATGCAGTGTAAATAGTGTTAATAATATATTATACTGTCAGAGCCAAAGAAGTCAGTCCCAGCTTGGACAACCACAAAGTTTATTTATACCCGGGAACTTCCAGTATTTTGTTTCTCAGCACTGGTTTGGGCTGCATCTTCAGGGCTTCAGTCTGGAATATTCAGATGCTCCAAACAGGCCTTCCAGCGTAGAATCACTGCAACACTGAGCTTTTCTTAGCCAGCACTGTCACTATAAATGTTACATAACATTACAGTAAACCAAGTACCCAAGCTCCTCCCCTGAATCCCTCTGACATCACACTGAGTGTGCAGTTACAGTACACCACAGTAATGCTAATTTCTGCTAGAGTTCTATTGGATCTGCAATGTTAAGTGAGTGCCAGGCTAACGGTGGTGCACATTAACAGTGGTGAACATTGACTTTCCCACATTGGGTAAAACACTGATGTTGCTCTAGTTTAAACTCTGACATTTGAAGCCTGTAATGAGCTTTATTGTGTTTTAGTGTTTCAGTAAATCCTTCAGTAAATACTTCAACTTGAAGTCTCACTCTTAACACTGGAGGAGGCTTTAGTCCAGTACGCTTCACTTTACTCAGAGCGGAAAAATACAGCTTATGAGCTCTTATAATGTGTTATGAACAGTACTTATAGTGCATTATGCTAATTCTTAGTGCATAATATGTATGGCTATAACGTGTAATGCATTTTTATAAATGTATAGCCATGTTCATAATGCATTATAACATGTTGTTATAATAAATGTTGTTATAAATAATGTGTTTATAGATGCTTACAAAGGTGACATTCATAGAAAGGGTTACCAAACCTTCCTTGGAGACACACAGCGGCATGTGATGAACCTCGCAACATTTTTGCACAGGAGCTGTTTATAAAAGTGCACCTTTTGGCTCTCCTCAATTTCTTTCCTCATGTCTTGGTTTACAGCCACTCTCGTCAGTGATCTGTGGGGACAGTAAAACATGCACCGTCACTATCATCTCTTTCCAATGGCCCAGGCCAGTCGTAAAAACCCATTTTAATCTCCAGAACCTGCGCACCTTTAAGATGCTATATCTGTTGAGCTGACTCAGTGTAAACTCAAACAGCCCACTCTGACTCAGCACTTCTCACACAGCACAGCACATAAAAGTGTCTAGAGAACCAGCAGCCCAAAATCACACATTAAAAACAACCTGGAGTCACGACATAAGCAAGCATTCGGAAATCCAACGTGCGAGCCGGACGTTTCTTGGAGAGACAAAAAGAATAGGAAGGTCGTGGTGGCAAGCTCTAAGATGAACTCCATTAAACGACCACTTCCCTATTAGAAGATTCTTAGAAGAGAGTCTGTTCAACATAAATGATGAACTAACCTAACTTTGTGTAAATAGAGCTCAATATAGAAATATGTCCACATATGCAGTCGAGACTGACGCGGCTTTTTTCTGAATTTCTACAAACACCATTTCATTTTATAGTAAATGAGTTTGGGCTGGTTTATGTTTATGAACAGACGCCTACAGATCAACATAGTAAAGGAGCTCATCTGTGATCCTGAGTTTAAAGCCAGTTTTTATTCAACTTAAACTTGGAACTAAGTTGTAAATAAATCTGAAACTGAAACTTTGCTTGTGTGTAAAAAGTGATTTCAGAGCCACTCGGTTCTCCCTGATGGAAACTGTTTACCTTCAGTGTTTTGTGCTTATGATCATTTTAATAGACGTCGGCGTCACTAATTAATGACGTTCTATTAAAAGACTGGTTTACCAAGAGAGACGCTGGAGGACTTTCACCTGAAATGAGTTCATGAAGCCAGTCTGGTTATAAAAATGATGACAGGACATCAGAGCCAGAATTACTCTTTTAGTACTTTTACTTTATACTTAAGTACATTTGAAGGGAAATACTTCAGTACTTTTACTCAAGTGGAGGTCTAAAGGGAGGAACTTCTACTTTTACTGGAGTAATACTTTACTTTGGGTATCTCTACTTTAACTCAAGTACATGGTTTATGCATTTCGTCCACCACTGATCCCTAGAAAGTTTCGTTAACAGATCTCCTCAGTGCTGCAATGTAAACACGTTCTCCTTTTAATCACTAAAAGTGGTGCACAGTAGGTGAATGCAGAAGGCAATTTCTTTACCTCGCTCTGCTGGGGAAGTTTTGGCTGAGATCTCGCATCAATTTGAGGGCATCAAACTTTGGCACGGACATGATCCGAGCCGCTGCCTGGAAACTCAGGTCTGTTAATGCAGAGAACGTTCCAGAACATATTTCAGAAAAGGCAATTAACCACAGAGGGTGTCTGTACTATTAGGCATATCAGAGCAATTCATTACGAAGGCGAGAGCAGGTTTTCAAGCAACTCAATCACATGATTATTGCAGATAATTGCATAATGGAAGGTAAATGAATATATAGCTTTCAAACATTCACTCTAGGCCATTCAGGAAGAATGAATGAGTAAGTAATTAGTGTGTTGGAGAGGAGGACACAATCAGCCTTTATGGCTGGTTTTGATGTAAAAGTGAAAGGACCGTTCATTTCTTCAATGAATAATGGCTCCTTTCAGCATACATTATGAAGATAACATGTTATGAATAATTGGCCTCTTTCTTTTTCAGACTGTACATCAAAACCAAACCCGCAAAGAGCAACTACAACCAAGTAAACTTGGCTCCAGCCATTAGCATCTGTTCAGCAGTCAACACTAGGGAGCAGAACGGATCGCTGCGCCAAAGATGGGCGGAAAGCATAACGTTTCCTCCTCTTCTCCATTCATCACCCAGACACTTCTCCTGGGCCAGTACAGATCGCTTTCCTATCCCTGTGTGAGGCCCACGTAGAGCCTTGGACTCCAGGTTTAAAAGAGGGTCATTAATAAAAGCAGCGCGGCTACCTTGCAGCTCCCACACTTTGAGAGGGGCCATGTCGTTGGTGCTTTCCAGCAGATGCCTCTTCAGTTCGCCTAACTGCTCCCGCAGCTCCGGATGAGACTCCCTACATGAGGTAATCGAAGAGCATTGATTGACCTCTCCATGCTCTGTCCACAAATGCATACTTTCCCAGCTGCTTTAAGTAGGCCCGTCACTGATGGTACGTTTGCTTGATCGCAATTGTTTGAGCTGAATGCAAAGTTAGCTTTGGCAATTATGTTTATAATTATATAATCGAGTTGTATCGGGTTCAGGAAGATGAAGTCAACACACGGAAGCAGAACAGAAAGCTGAAAACGCATTTAAAACAATGAATGTGTGATGGACGAAAGCTCTAACTTCAGTGTGGGACACCTTTAGAGTGTAGTGGTGAATAATGTCCATAATGGCAATAATGAGCAATGTTTATTTGACGTTTGTTAACGCCTTTAGAGGGCGCTGGTGAGTAACGTCCGTTTATTTGATGTGTGTTAACATCTCTAGAAGGTGGTGGTGAGTAAAACCTTTAGATAGCAGCCAGTGAGCAATGTTTATTTGATGTTTGTTAATGACACCTTTAGAGAGCAGCAGTGAGTAATGTTTGTTTATTAGATATTTCGTAATAACAGAAGGGTGGCAGTGAGTAACGTTTATTAAATGTTTGTTAATAACCCCTTCAGAGGGTGGCGGTAATGTTTGTTTATTTGATGTTTGTTAATAACGCCTTTAGAGGACGGCAGTGAGTAATGTTTGTTTATTAGATGTTTGCTAACACCTTTAGAGGGCGGCAGTGAGTAGCGTTTATTAAATGTTTGTTAATAACCCCTTCAGAGGGTGGTGGTAATGTTTCTTTATTTGACGTTTGTTTATGACACCTTTAGAGGGCAGCAGTGAGAAAAGTTTGTTTATTAGATGTTTGTTAATAATGCCTTTAGAGGACAGCAGTGAGTAATGTTTGTTTATTAGATGTTTGCTAACACCTTTAGAGGGCGGCGGTGAGTAACGTTTATTAAATGTTTGTTAATTACCCCTTCAGAGGGTGGCGGTAATGTTTCTTTATTTGACGTTTGTTTATGACACCTTTAGAGGGCAGCAGTGAGAAAAGTTTGTTTATTAGATGTTTGTTAATAATGCCTTTAGAGGACGGCAGTGAGTAACGTTCATTAGACGTTTATTAACGATCCCTTCAGAGGGTGGCGGTAATGATTGTTAATGACACTTTTAGAGGGCAGCAGTGAGAAAAGTTTGTTTATTAGATGTTTGTTAATAATGCCTTTAGAGGACGGCAGTGAGTAATGTTCATTAGACGTTTATTAACGATCCCTTCAGAGGGCGGCGGTAATGATTGTTAATGACACTTTTAGAGGGCAGCAGCAAGTAACATTTGTTTATTGATGTTTGTTAATAACTCTTTTAGAGGGTGCTGGTAATGCTTATTTAATTGGTAACACTTTACTGTAGGATGCTGTTAATAAGGCTCCATGACACCTTCATAAGGTTGTCATTACAACTGCCAAAACCCTACATAACTGTTTATAAGTACTCGTTCCAATAAGTGTCATTTGCTATAAAGGTTACATTTGCCAATTTTGATCAAAGTCTAAAGTAGCCTTTGTGACAGATGACGCCTGTTGTAATAAGCATTTATAAACAGTTATGTAGGCTTATGTCAGTTGTAATGACAACCTTATGTAGGTGCCATGTAGCCTTATGAACAGCACCCTACAGTAAAGTGTTACCATTTAGTTGATGTTTGTTTATGTCACCTTTGGAGGGCGGTAGTGAAGAACATTTGTTTAAATGATGTTGGTTAACAACAAACATTACTCAGTACTGCCCTCTAAAACTGACCTTAACAACAAATAAACAAACATTACTCGCCGCTGTACTGCAACTTTCCCAGCACTGAGAAAATTGCTGTTTTTATACAATTATTGTAGGTTGAATGGGATTTTTGCCATTGTTGCCAACCTCATAGCTAAAAAGTAGTGCATTTGTGGGCGGAGCATGGATAGCTCAATTCAGATTTTTTTTTAGATTGAGGTTTAAAATCTAAACAAAGATACGAAGATACAAAATACTGTTTGATAAAATATTGGTTCTTAAAGCAAAAATTTAGAAGCGAATTAAAATTCAAATTTCAATTGCATCATGAGAAGATGTGAATTTTGACAACATGAAATTTGACAATATGTGAAGATAACAGTCATTTAACAAACACGTGCATAGATACTGGAAGAATGAATATACTTACTTTAATTTTTCAAACAAAAACCCTTGGACCTCATCAGTGTCGTCTTCCTCAAAGGTTGTGGATGATTTAGAATCTTAAAAAAATGAATAAACAGAAAATCAGATTACCTCTAAAAATCTACACACTGCTTTGCCAACTGGGCATCATAACACATACCTTTAACTTGGGTGTCATCCACAGCTTTATACTCGGTACTTTTGATTGCCAGTTCTACTCCATATCCAGATAAAAGCATGCTCTGCTTCTTTGTGTCCTGTATGGAGACAGAGCACTTATAAACAAAACTACATCTATTTTCAAATGAATATGTAACATTTTATTAACATTTAGAGTGGATTCTACCTACAAGTAGGTTTACGGAACAAAACTGACGTTCAAGGTACTCACAGCCACGAAATGCCGCAGCACATAGACCAGCTTCCCCTCTTCGGCTCTCTCAGAAAGAACCTTATGGAATGTGTTGAATTTTTTTGTGCCGATCTCGGCGTAGAGAATAACAACAGGAAGATCTGTCCCATTGGCTCCTGGGTACTTGTGATCATTCTTGTAAAGGTATGGCTTTGGCCTGTAAATATGAAGCTGTTTAAGCATAACAAACCAAATCTACAGCCACTTTAATAGTCTATGACTGTGTGGCTCGTTTTGCTTGGTTTAAGCCAGGAATGTGCACAGGTACTCGGGCATCGCTTATCTGCTCCAGGTGCCAATATTTGAGTATGGAATGCAACAGTTTTGCTCATATCGGATTAAATAAATGCATTAAACTGTAATAAATCTGTTAAATTCAGACCAGGCAGCAGGGGGTAAAACTTGTTAACAGTTTTCACAATGATCTGCACAATTACACTTACTTTCTACACTAATTCAACAGGTACAGTACTTCATCATTCTGCTATAGAGTATTTTACCATAATAATAAAAGTAACAACCAATAAAATGAAATGTTAAAATAAAGGTGATCATTTGACAGTAAACAACATCAGCGCTAAAATACAGTTGTTTGTGTGGCATGCTCCCGCCCCGGTTTCTCGATGATGACGGCTGCGAGAGCTGGCAGGAAGGAGGGGTCCAAACACTGAGCAACGACAAAGCTCAGCAAGGACGGCAGAGCGGGCGGAGCGCAAAGACTGAGCTCGGCTGAGATCACGCAAGTGATGGCAGGAGGAAAAAGATGGCGATGGTGCCAGCCACAAGAGCTCTGCGATCTGGGCCCCGCCCCTTATTCCGCAGCAAGGCCTCTTCACTACACCTCACATTCGACCCAGATGGCCGAGCTATGAGCTTCCTGCCGGCTCTCGCATCCGTCATCGTTGGGGCCCGGAGAGGGGACTGTTTGTCTCAAAAGAGGTTCTGACCACTGACCACACCTTTTATAGTGCATGTTATACTGCACTAAACCCAAACAGGAGTGCTGAAACAATGGCGAAGACAGGCTGTGACTGTGATCCCATTGCGGATGTCAGCCTATTGCTATAACTTCAGCACCAAGATAATGACTGGGTCTATTCACGTTATCAGCACTAGTAACAGTGTAAGGGTCTTTGTTTTTAGATGCACAGATCAACATTTCAGTATTATCCAGATCAAATTTGTTATGATAAAATGTGATTTTTTTGTGCATACTGTGAATATCATCAGTCAAAAAACTGACCAAATACATGCTTCATTAATAACAGAGAATAATCAGGCATGTTTAATTAGATTTCGTGCAGCACAACGTGTAAAACATTGAAGAAAAACACTGTATTCAGAGCTTCTGAGTGCAGTTTTTAAAACGTGGCACTGCTACTGTACATGCATCGCGTATTTCTAATCTGCCCTTAATGAAAACTTGGATTTCCGTCCTGTTGATCGCTGCTGTTCACAAGGGATCACATTCCCGCCATTGACTCAGCGAGCAAGTAGCAGAATCAGCAAAGCGTGAACAAACATAATTTCCGATGTAAGAAGCTTAACATCCCGGGCAACCGTGTTTAAACCCCAATAAACAAAACTGCTTACAAAGAAGAGAACGGCTGCTTGGATAAATTCCGCATTGGACGAAAGCGTGTTACCTGCCTGCGGCAGCCTTTAGGAGCTTCTTCATTTCCTTGGTGCTGCAGGCGTGCTGACCGTGCACGGACACAAACGCAGAGCACGCCTCAGGTGGAGGCTCATCGCTGGCAATCTGCAGAGAATAACAGAAGTAAATTATGGAATAACTTTTTTACTTCTCTATTAGAGACATGCAAATAGCACAGTCAGTGATGCTAATTCAAACCTGGGCTGACGAGAACACATTTTTTCCATTTTTAAAACAAATTCACAAACGTATCAAAAAACTGGTGCCAAATTATTGATTACAATTAATCAATAATCCCAGATCACAGATAATTCACACACACACACACACACACACACACACACACACACACACACACACACACACACACACATTTTCTAGGCTGGAGCCTATCCCAGCGATCATTGGGATACACCCTGGACAGGTCGCCAGTCCATCGCAGGGCAGACAGACAGACACAATCACTCACACCTAGGGGCAATGTGGCATGTCCAATTGGCCTAACTGCACATCTTTTACTTTGGGAGGAAACCGGAGAAGCCGGAGGACAGACAGAGAATAATGACACATTTTTCCATTTCTCTGCAAATGACACATCGGCCACCAATTTAAAGTGCACCGCTAGAAAACTGTTAATCTGGCAAATACGTGAAATCTACCTGGGAACAGTTTGTGTGGTAGCTAGAGAAACCTAACCAGCTTTAGCTGTCTGGGTGCTTCGTTTTTAAAGAGGAATTTTTCTAAATTTCATAATAATTCAATATTTAAGACATAAGCAAAGTCATTCAGAGTACTTTAAAGTGAAACTGTGTATTCTAGAGAAATTTACGGGCGCATTTCTTTACAGTGCTGGTGGTGTCTACAAAACAAATATAGCCATTTTATTTATTTTAGCTATCCAAACCTGCAGTATTGCCTTAATCTATTTGACCTGTAGCTGCAGTGATAGCAAATGACAGCTCCAATCTAAACATGTTTTCCCATTGAGCTACTTTTGCTGCATTCAAAGCTGCACCCGAGCACATTAAACAGGGTGTAAAAACAGGGCAGTACCACTGCTGGAGGATAGGAAACTCTAGCTTTCTTGTGTTGATCACGTAAGAATAACCTTTTCATTTCAAATGAATTTATTCTTTTTTTTAATCTTACACAGTGGAATTTTCTGAACTTGAGAGGTGTGCAGGTTCACCAATGTCCACCACCCTTGCAAATTTTGGAGACCGTATCTAAAATGTCCAAATATCTTCATCTTTTTTTTACAGTTGCTTTGGTCAGTTTGGCTTGGTCTTTATCTGTCAGTGTCGTAGCTACAGAAACTCTGACTGGACGAGCTTCATCAGAGCACAGTCAGAGTAACAGCTTGCCTGCCAAAATGGCGGCGGGGCGTTCTTAACGATGCAATCAAATACCTCAAACACATTAGCTTATTACAGTGAGGCAGTGGGTGTGTGGTGAGGTCTCACCTGTTGGAATGCATGCACAGCAGGTGAGTAGGCTCTGAGAGACAGGGCGAGCTTGAGCAGGCTGACCTGAAGACCCGACAGGAACTGACTGGCCTTTCTAACGATCAGGTTATAGTACGATCGGACAGATTCTGGGGGGGCAAAAGAAAATATACAGATTAAAGCTCCACAAATCATCCATCTCACGAGCTACCCTGCTGACTTGGTCAGAAGTTTCAGGCTTAAAACACTCTGCCTTAAAATACCTCTACCCCCCACCCCCCCACCCCCCACCCCTTCACCGTGCAATCACAATCCTTGAAGAGCCATCGCAAGCCAAACCTCTGCACTGAGTATAATTGAGAATTTTAAAGAACCCATCACAGTGTATTTTAACCAAAGCCCTAGAAAATCACCACTGAACTGCTATAAAACAACACCACCGAACTATGAGGAAATCCAAAGTGGGTGAGTTTCCCACACTCACCTCCGTGTTTGTACACCGTCACCTCCTTCACAGTGTCGACAAACTGCCAAAACCTTTCATCACCACTTTCACTGATGAACTCGCTAAGGATTGGAGAAAAGATTAAATCAGGGTGCGTCTGCCAAGACGGCCCAGCAGCTGCATAGGAAAAAGGAATCTCTCACAGGGGTGCAAAGCGCACCGATCTGAAGGTGAGGATTTAACCGCACTCATTTTGGAACGTAAGAATCGATTCTAATTCAATAAAGCACGCATGCATTCATTTTTTAGGCAAGATCAAATTCACAGGTTATTATTTTAAATGGAAACGAGAGTTTTGTACTGCTTAGATTACACTACTGCGTGAATGCAGCACTGGGAAAATCAGAAACGTCTCATTTATTTCATTTCCAGTGAAAACTGCCACTAAGCACAAGTTATTAATACTTTTTAAATTAATAATTATTAATTAGACACAAGCCTCAACAACTAAATCATTTATTGTTTCCACTCTTTACCTTTATTACAGCTTCCATTCTTTTCAGGAGACTCACTTTCAGTTTTTTTAAAGAAATCTACATTATATACATTAGTGTACCACACACACACACACACACACACACACACACACACATACACACACACACACACACACACACACACACACACACCTTCTAAGCCGCTTCTCCCACTGGGTTGTGGGGAGAGCTGGAACCTATACTGGCTGTCATTGGGCGGAAGGCAGGAAACACCCTGGACAGGTCGCCAGTCCATTGCAGGGCAGACAGACAGGCAGACATACACATTCTCTTGCACACTCACACCTAGGGGCAATTTAGCATGTCCAGTGGGCCTGACTGCATATCAGGACTGTGGGAGGAAACCCACGCAGACACTGGGGAGAACATGCAAACTCCACACAGAAAGGACCCTGGTCACCCGGCCGGGGAATCGAACCCAGGCCCTACTTGCTGTGAGGTGACAGTGCCACCCACCCTTACATTATGTTGCTTTTTAATGGCTGTTTTTACTGGAAATGAAATAAACAGAAGGAGGTCTCTGACTTTTGCACCATACTGTAATTCTGACAGTCATATTTATGTATTTTGATGCATTAAGTTTGCAATGAAGTTTGAAATATTTAGTGCATTCAAAGCGTGTTTGAGAACTCAACTGAGATTTGAATCATTTGCTAACGATCTTCTGACGTAAACGGTCCTTAAAATCGGCAAGAAGTGGAAATCATAAGGCATGTTCCTTCCACACTGTGACGTACACCGATCAGGCATTCTCTGATCCTCTGTTACCCTGTTCTTCAGTGGTCAGGACCCCCATGGACCCTCACAGAGCAGGTACTATTTGGGTGGTGGATCATTCTCAGCACTGCAATAACACTGACGTGTCCACTCACTGTCCACTCTATTAGACACTCCGACCTTGTCAGTCCACTTTGTAGATGTAAAGTCAGAGACGACAGCTCATCTGCTGCTGCACAGTTTGTGTTGGTCATCCTCTAGACCTTCATCAGTGGTCACAGGACGCTGTTGGCTGGATATTTTTGGTTGGCGGACCAATTTCAGTCCAGCAGTGACACTGAGCTGTTTAAAAACTCCAGCAGCACTGCTGTGTCTGATCCACTCAGACCAGCACAACACACACGAACACACCACCACCACGTCAGTGTTACTGCAGTGCTGAGAATGACCCACCACCCAAATAGTACCTGCTCTGTGAGGGTCCATGGGGGTCCTGACCACTGAAGAACAGGGTAACAGAGTATCAGAGAAACAGATGGACTACAGTCTGTAACTGTAGAACTACAGAGTGCAGCTATACAGTAAGTGGAGCTGATAAAATGGACAATGAGCGTAGAAACAAGGAGGTGGTCATAACGTTATGCCTGATCGGTGTATTTGTCTCATGGAAGATTTATGAGCTAGCTGAGCATTTTCTCTCAATAGCAGGTGATTGGAGGTGAAAGAGGACATTTAATAATAATAATAATAATAATAATAATAATAATAACAACAACAACAACAATTCACCCCACCTGCTTGTGCATGGTGATGCAATGAAATAATAAGTGGATGTTTAAGAGGTGGGACTAAAACTACACTTTGATGAAAGATTACATGAAAAAACTAGAATTAAACGGTATGTGATGAATTAGCAGCTTACCTGGTCTCCAGCAAGAGTGGAGTCTGAGGCCATTTGGCCTTCAGACTGGCAGTGACCCCTTTCGATGCTGAGTGAGCATGGTGAAGCTGAATCAGCATCAGCAGCAGCCAGAGGATCCTCATGGTCTTACACTGTGAAGAAACACAACTGTGATCAACTGACCATTTTTAGGTGCAGATCCAACGGCTACAATGTGACCTCTCTATCCAAAAGTATCCAGACAGCCCTTCTAATCAGGGATCTACTTTAATTTAAGCAGTTACTTTAAGGTGCACCTATTGCTGATACAAGCGTTCAGTTGCTGACACAGCTTGTTTAATCTCTACTGAAAAACAGTGCCAACTGAATGGGACGATCTGGAGATGACAAGGCCCAGCGCTATGCGACAGCCAGAGAGGTAAAAAGGCCCTCAGCTTTAATGGAGCTCTGAAAAATAGTGCTTTTACAGTAGACTAGCTTTTTTTCAGGACCCTGCCAAAGCTTTTAGGAAAATCACTGCAAATCCAAACGGATTTTCTGGCAATAAGTCTAAAAACTCTGTGCTTTACTATTGGGAAGCTGCTGATCTTCAACGTTTATCACAGTGAAAACTTGCAAAAGAAGACTGTGACCTCACGTGAGGCCATTCATTTCGCTAAGAAATGATATGCCATGTTCGAAACATTCACATTTACGGCATTTGGCAGACGCTCTTAACCAGAGCGACTTACAGTTTGATCATTTTACACAGGTAGGCCAAGGTGGTGTTAGGCGTCTTGCCCAAGGACTCTTATTGGTATAGTGTAGGATGCTTACCCAGGTGGGGGATTGAACCCCAGTCTACAGCGTAGAAGGCAGAGGTGATACCCACTACACTAACCAACCACAGAAACGGTCCCTTAATCCCTAAATCCTGCATTCAAAACACTGGATCACTATATGAAACAGAACTTGTGATGCTAGTAAATGACTTCAGAAGCACTATAAACGTCACGCCACCACTCCGCTATCACCGCACGAGAAGAGTCTATGTACATCTGTAATGGGTCTGGAGAAAGGTCTGTGACACTGAGACACTGCCCTTGCGGCTGGGCTCGCTAACTCTACTCAACAACGCTACATATATCTTTATTACCCACCGCGATGCACTGTGGGACTGTTTGAATGCACTGGATCTTCAGCACTATGTTTTCAGCTGAAACCCCAAAAAAGCGCACTAAACACCGATCAGGCCTAACATCATCACCACCTCCTTGTTTCTACGCTCATTGTCCAGTTTTTCAGCTCCACTTACTTTATAGCTGCACTTTGTAGTTCTACGGTTACAGACAGTAGTCCATCTGTTTCTCTGATACTCTGTTACCCTGTTCTTCAGTGGTCAGGACCCCCATGGACCCTTACAGAGCAGGTACTACTTGGGTGGTGGATCATTCTCAGCACTGCAGTAACACAGTTAGCGTGTTGCGCTGGTCTGAGTAGATCAGACACAGCAGAGCTGCTGGAGTTTTTAAACACTGTCCACTCACTGTCCACTCTATTAGACACTCCTACCTTGTCAGTCCACCTTGTAGATGTAAAGTCAGAGACGACAGCTCATCTGCTGCTGCACAGTTGGTGTTGGTCATCCTCTAGTCCTTCATCAGTGGTCACAGGACGCTGTTGGCTGGATATTTTTGGTTGGCGGACTGTTCTCAGTCCAGCAGTGACACTGAGGTGTTTAAAAACTCCAGCAGCACTGCTGTGTCTGATCCACTCAGACCAGTGCAACACACACGAACACACCACCACCACATCAGTGTTACTGCAGTGCTGAGAATGATCCACCACCCAAATAGTACCTGCTCTGTGAGGGTCCATGGGGGTCCTGACCACTGAAGAACAGGGTAAAAGGGTTTGCTCTAAGTGGTTGTCCGGACCACCCCTCCAGCCCGAATTCGATCCTTGTTTGTTATCCAGAACCAATCACACAACTTCAGTAGCTCAGCTGACCTCACTACTGCACCAGCGAATGCAAATCCTCACAGCAATGTTCCAACATCTACTATTAAGCCTTCCCACAAGAGAAGAGAAAGGGGACAAACTCTCTATTAATAGCCTTCATTTTAGGAAAAACATGACTGCCCACACGGTTTGGGGACATCTAGTATCCAAACTGACGACCACTGACGTGCCAGCAGATGGTGATGATTATGCTGCTTAACACTGGTGCCACGTAGCTAAGGTAACACTGCAACTAAGCACCCTGGTTAGTTTTACGTGGTTTGGCCTAAAATATAATCGTTTTGAGGATGTTAGACGTCAAAGCAGAAGAAAAGGTGGCGTGTCAAAGCTTGTAAATGTAAGAACAGCCTGGATAAGATAAAGAACAGCCTGGATAACAAAGAACAGCCTGGATAAGATAAAGAACAGCCTGGATAAGATAAAGAACAGCTGGAATAACATGAAGAACAGTCTGGATAAGATAAAGAACAGCCTGGATAAGATAAAGAACAGCTGGAATAACATGAAGAACAGTCTGGATAAGATAAAGAACAGTCTGGATAAGATAAAGAACAGCTGGAATAACATAAAGAACAGCCGGAATAACATAAAGAACAGCAGAAATAACATAAAGAACAGCCAGAATAACATAAGGAACAGCCGGAATAACAAAGAACAGCCTGGATAAGATGAAGAACAGCCGGAATAACATAAAGAACAGCCGGAATAACAAAGAACAGCCTGGATAACAAAGAACAGCCTGGATAAGATGAAGAACAGCCTGGATAAGATGAAGAACAGCCTGGATAAGATGAAGAACAGCCGGAATAACAGAGTGTTTCATTGAAAACCAGTCAGTCAGTCAGTCAGTCAGTCAGGAGGCTCTGCTGCTGTGAAACCGCTCACAGAACAGCCTGTTTACATGAATTATACCGTTATTCGCCCTTACCGACTGCGGCCGTGCGGACTGTAAACCCTGCCGAATGTCCTGACTGACCGCAAGAAAACCGGACACAGCTCAGTTCACCGTTATCTTACCCGGGTTTCCCTGCGAGCCGCCATTGAGGGGTCCTGCCGCCGCTTTAACCCCTTCTCAGCGTTAACAGCCTGAAGAAACGGCAGCGGCCCGGTCTGGACGAATGAGCTCCGACACCCTGCAGGAGCCCGGAGCCTCTTCAGCTCGGCCTTCAGACCCGCTGGCCGCGGCCGAGAGCCGAGTGGGGGAAGCGGGACTGCCGGAGTGAGATTTTCAGGCACTTTTGAGGACAGCTATCCACAGCCGCTCCGGGATAGTCCACGGAGCCGGAGAGGAGCCGGAGAGGAGGCGGAGAGGAGCCGGAGAGGAGGCGGACCTGGACGAAAGCAGCCGCAGCGTTTAGTTCATACTTTACTACAGAAAGACAGTCGAGTTACTCGAGTTAGCAAAATGTAAACAGCGCTGTTTACAGAGGTTGAATCGGTCACTGTTGATCATCGTTTTAAAGCATAACACATTTTCCTTTTTGGGGGTGGGGTTGGGGCAAAAAAGGCCTCGCATCGTCCACAACTTTATTCACTCGATTCCACTAAAATGAAAAGAAAAAAAAGAAAAGAAAACAACAACAATAATAATAATAGGCCGCTGCAGAGGTCATTCTGTAGTCCTCGTTATGCCCATATTAGGAGCTCCGGGTCTGAGCTCGTTTCTCTATGGCCAGAATGAATGGGGTTTCCCGGGAAATCGTTACTGTCGCTCCCTGTGTTAAATAAAAATGTCCAGACCCTGATTTTGCTCTATGGACAGTCTTCTCGCGAATATCACTGGATCCCCTGAATTAAAGAGCCTTAAGGCAGTCGTGGGCTGGAGCAAGACACCTAACCCCCAATTGCCCGCCGGGTGCCGTGGATAGGGCTGCCCACCGCTCTGGGCAAGTGTGCTCACTGCCCCCTAGTGTGTGTGTCTTCACTAGTGTGTATGTGGTGTTTCACTTCACGGATGGGTTAAAAGCGGAGGTGGAATTTCCCCATTTGTGGGATTAAAAAAGTATCACTTAACTTAATGCTAATAACACCAAATGCAAGCTAAAGCTACCGCACATCAGTCTGCTGTCACTGAGCTACGGGAAAGGAAGGTGGGCTGTGGTGGTGCTCCTAACACTGGTACTTTGTCCTGACAAGGAGTTTTAAACTATGGAAACGTCCTGCCTAGAGGTTTTATTCACGGCCATGCCTATAAATTTGCTGTGGTGGAATATTTCGATGTAGAATGACCGCTGAATTTTCTTGCTGAATTTAATATCGCTGCTGTCGGAAGAAAACCCCATATCTCCATTTTTGTCGTTTTTCAGTTTTCGACATAATTTGAAAATGCCTGTTGTCCTTTACATGTGGTGTAAATTTCACGACGAATGAACGAAAAGAAACGGCCCAAAATGACTTGGAAAAAATTCTGGTTCCATTGACTTCCATTAAAAGTAAAGTATGTTTTTTCCTTCTCCTGTAAAGTTACCATATTAGAGATACAAGGTTTTCTTCTGACACCGGCGATATTGAAAATAAATAAAACAGTGTGTTATAACATGTATATATTTACGTTACGTAAAAATGAATGGTTCTGTTTAGAACCATGAGTTCTATATAGAACCATGTCATGCTTAAATGGTCCTTTGCATGGTGGAATTGTTCTTCAGACTGATGGAGAATGTGTTATATATGTCTACCTAGAACCTTTCTGAAAAAGGGTTCTGCTATTGAAGAAACATTTCGCCATGCAAAGAACCATTTAAGTGGTTCTGTATAGAACTCGAGGTTCTAAACACAACATTCCCATTCACCTCATGTCCGTTCATCAGTGCTCGCCCAACAAAATCTGTGGCGCTTTCCCACCCGTATTCCGCCAAACCCCGCCCCCCTGCGCCGCAATTGGGAGTTCTCACAAGATCTAAATTCTGGATCTACATTGTGCAACTATATTCCCGATTCCAGAACGGGATATCGCGGGAAAAAATCGCGCTATCCCGCTCCTCTGCCAAAAATATATTGAGCTTGCCTGTGAGTGTAAACCATTAAGCCATTCGTAGCGCGGAGAGGGCGGGGTTTGCGTCCCTCTAGTGTCCGATTGGGCAAACGTCTTGCATATGTAAAACTGCTAGCCAATCCTAGCGCAGGACTGCGGAGTTTTCGTTGGGAATAAGGGGCGGGGATAATAAATATTAAGCGAACTGCTTGCGAGTGTGAACCACTAGTCAATCGTTGCGCAGTGAGGGCGGGACTTGTGTAAATCTAATGTGCGATTGGCGAAGTTCTTGCATATATAAAGCTGCTAGCCAATGCTAGCGCGGGACGTTGAGGATATGGGCGGGGATGATGAATAAATAAATAAGAAACGGTAACGGCTGGAATCATGCGCGCGCTCAGAATGGAGCACGCGGGGTGGGAGATGAAAGGCGGCAAGGCGATTTAAAAGATGCGACCGTTATTTTTCGTATTTTTACGAAACGGTAAAAAGCAGCAGCGGTAGCGCCGTTTACAGGCGTTTTGCGAGAAAACTACGTTTTACCCGACGGGTTTGGACGGTTCATCCAGGTTAGCACTCGCTTTAAAACTTTGCCGGGCTGCCGTTAAACCGAAGTTAATGGAGACGGTCGGGCTGGTGTGCTAAGCCCACCGGCTGGCTTTTAAAGCAAAAAAAGCCGTCTCAACAATGTGGTGCGGGTCTTGTCACCTGAACGACGCGCGGATATGTTTGAGGGGAGAGCCGGTGAGGGGATAATGATTCACACTGAAGGCACGGACCGTCTCCTCCGGTTATAGAATGAACGATAAACCCAACAAGCTGCTCCTCATTCCGGTCCTGGTGCTTCTCTTCGTCATGATAGGCTATCAGTATATCTGCCCGTCGGGCAGCCAGTCGTGCCACTTAGGGACCGGGGACAGGCTGAGGAGCGCCGCTCCGCTTCCCACGGGCTCCCCGGCGGCTCTGGACGACCTCCGCCGGGAGCCCGAGGTGGAGGAAGAGGAGGACGAGAGCCCGGCCAGGCTCGCCGCCTCCAGGTTCAACTTCACCGAGCGAGACCTGGCGCGCCACGTGGACTTCGACATCCGAGGAGACGACGTGATCGTGTTCCTGCACATCCAGAAGACCGGCGGCACCACCTTCGGCCGCCACCTGGTCAGGAATATCCGCCTGGAGCGCCCGTGCGACTGCAAACCGGGGCAGAAGAAGTGCAGCTGCCACCGGCCGGGCAGAGACGAGTCGTGGCTCTTCTCCAGGTTCTCCACGGGCTGGAGCTGCGGGCTGCACGCCGACTGGACCGAGCTGACCAACTGCGTGCCCGTCCTCATGGAGAAGAAGCAGCAGCAGCAGGCTTCCAAGCGCAAAAGGTACAAGCTGGGAGACCATGCACTCCTAAAAAGAGGGTTCTTTAAGGGTTCTTGGTTCTGTTTAGAACCACGAGTTCTGGGTAGAGCCATTTGCATGCTCAAATAGTTCTTTGCATGGTGAAATGGTCCGTGATGGAGAATGTGTTCTATATGGTTCTAGGTAGAAGCTGCAACAATCGAAGAACCCTTTTGGTGCTGCCTAGAACCACGTACAACACATTCTCCGTCAATCTGAAGAATCATCTCACCTTTAAGCGTTATATTGTTCTGCATGTAACTCAAGGTTCTGATCAGAACCATTTCCTTTACCAAAGAACCCTTGAAGAACCTCGAAGAACGCGGCCTGTCATACTGGTTTTATTTCCGAGGCATTTGCAGTGCAGAGTCGGTGGCAGCTCCTGACCTCAACCCACGTTTTAACAACAATAACATGAGGAGCTGACTTGCGTTGATTTTAAAGGGGAATTCCACCAGGCTTTCAAAATTTCGGAATAATTCAGCCCTTGAGGTGCAAACATAGTCATTCCGATGGTTTGATGTGAAGTTGTTCATTGCAGAGAAACGTACAGGCTCAGATTCTTCACAGTGGTGGCGATAGGAACCAGGGGTCACCAACACAAATACACCACACAGATATAGTCGTTTTATTTTTTAAACATCCAAAACCACCAGTGAACCTGCACATGTTCTCTGAGATTCCAAATGTCACGCTGAATATGGCAAAACAGTCATGAATCTGAAAATATAACTTTTTCTGCGGACTATTTTGCCCCGTAACGCCCTGCGCGTATTCCTCCACCACGAGCTGAGTAACATAAATGAATTAAAATACATTTTAAGCCAAAACTTTATCACAAAACTACTGTAAGCAATACCTCAGGCAGTGTATATCCAACCATTTCATGTAATACGTTTCTGTGAGGGAGCTTTTAGAGGTGGACGTCTGGTTCCTATCACCACCACTGTGAACAATCCTGTCTCTGAGTTTCTCTAGAACAGAGCATTTCACACTTAACCGCTCTGAGTGACCCTGTCTACATCTTAACTGTTTAATTATGTAGAATTTATGAAAAAATTGGTGGAGTTCCCCTTCACGTAACCGGTTTCCGGGCAAGAATTAAAGTCCATTTCAATCAAAGAAACCTATTCGTTTTGATCCAGAGAGCTTCGGTGATTCAGTTCAATGGAAACCAAGTAAATTGCACTGAAGTGGTTTCATTAGCAGTTGCATTTACTGTTGATGCTACAGAGTCTTTATATACAGTATTTGAATGAAAATGTGGGGCATAATTCAGTTTTCAATTCAAAGTTTAAAGCAATTAACTACATCTGCTTAAAAGGGGAATTCCACCCATCTTCCAAAGTTTATGCATTGAGATGGCAGTGATAGGAACCAGGCGTCCTGACATCTGCAATGTAAATATAGACATTGTATTGGCCACCCAAAAGCACCAGTGAGTTTATATGTGTAGTTCTGATGATAGTGGCAAATCTGAAAAACCAAATTTCTCTGGAGACTCTTGTCTTACACTGTCCTGTGTGTATCTCTCTGAAATGAATGCATATAAAAAACACATTCTGGGTTAAAACCCAAAAGTATCACAAAACTGTAGCATCAGGCAGCATCATGGAATGACTTTCTGTGAGGGAGCTGCCAGAGACAGTAAACTCTTAAGACGTCTGGTTCTTATCACCGCCACTGTGGACAGTTCTTATTTTCTCTAGGACAGTGCTTTGCACCCCAAACTGCTCTGAATGACTTGTTTCTATTTTAGTGATTTAATTATACAAAATTCTACGTTTTTGTTTTTGTTATTGATCATTCTTATTATTCAGTATCCACATGGAAAACAATGCAAAATGAGGTGTAGTTCTAAGAGTGAGAAACAGTCTGTAAAATAAATAACGCGATTTATTTGTGCTTTTTTGCTTACACCCAGGTGTGAATGAGGAAAGAAAATCCCTTCTTCAGTTCCATTTTCGCCTTTCACGTTTTGTTTCTAAATCCTTTTTTAGGTTTACGAGTGAATCACCCAAAATCACGTCTCTCATTTTGGAGCTTTAGCGTTTTATATTAGAGGATTTAAAAAGAGAATAATAGAGCCTAACAAGCTTCCCGTGCTGGATGTGCTCAGAAGTTCCTCTGCGATTTTATAAGAAACTTAGGCCCAACCCCATTTCTTCTTTTTACCCCTACCCCTTGTTTTCGAGGGTCACCCTGATCCCTTGGAATGGAGTTACATAGGCTAGTGGTTGAAATTTTGCCCAATGAAATTGGACCCTCTAATAAAAAGAGCATCACTTCATTAACAGCTGCTGGCGCCGCTCTGTAGGCGACCCTGCCCGTCTGCAGTGCCAGCAGAGGAGGGGAAGGTTCAGCTCCTCACTGCTGGGCTTTAGTTACATTTAGAGATCATACGCCTTCAAAGAGGGGGGCAATTATTTATTACCACCCACCACTAATTCTTCAGTGTTATGAGGCTGAGGTCAGATATTCACCAGATTCTTGTTCATATTTTCATGGTCCACCTTAAATGGAGCAGCAGTTACATTCTGGTGCTTCAGGCATCGGAACTGCTGGACTGTTTAAGGTGGAACGGGAAAGTTAGCTAGCTACCGAGACATTAGCATGCTTTTAGCGATTTTATATGGTTGTTATGAAGAAAATGACCATAACACAACAACATTAAATTAAGATAAAACAATGATCATCATAATTTTTTAACTGAGAAAATTCTTTGGTGGCTCTGAAAAACCTCCGTTTGGAGGCCATGTAGCCCCAACACTTCATCCTACATCTCAACTACATCTCCAACTAAAATCGGGACACCCTACCGCTAGACGTGAACGCGCAAAACACAGGGCTAAGGGCTCAGTGGTAGGGGCGAGGGGCGAAATGGGATGGGGCCTTAGTACTTGATACTTTTTGGACCTGATACTTTTTAACTCAAGTTACTTTTTTCGCTAGGTGACTTTTACATCCACTTGAGTCATTATTTTATTGAATAAACAAGTCCTTTACTTGTCAGTGGTGTTAACCCACAGTGCAATTAGTGACAGAAAAACGAGAAAGTGGCAAAGTTCAGTTCTAAACTCAAGCGGGGAAGCGCGGCCATATGGGTCGGGCTAAACTTTGCTGTTCTGCGATAGCTTTTCTGCTTTGCTAACGGGGATTGATCTGAATTAAAAGGGATACAGACTCTGTGGGCTTAATTAAATGAAATGGCTTGTGCAGCAGTGCCAGCCAGTCACTCTCAGTGCCCAGCAGTTGTTTCCACAGAATGGTCTAAAGAGGATCTAGAATGGGAGGAGATGTGCCAGTGAAAGTTGAGAAATTCAAGAGGTGAGTCATACCCTAATCCACGGTCTGGCTGGCAATAACTGATATAAATAGTCAAGTTGTTCTTTTTTTCATGCCGGATACCCATAATTGGACCAAAATATTGTGTTTATTTATTGTTTGCTGGTTTTATGTGCGGATTCTTCTGCTTAAAAGAGATGCGCACACAGCCCCTTCTAAAACAGGTCTTTGCGAGTGTAAGCATATGAACAGTAAGTCATTTGTTGCTTTTCGTTATTGATATAAGCGATTCTTCCTTTTGTTTGGATGAGAGTTGTCATCTCAGAGTTTTACTGAAATAGCAGTGCAAGTCATCAGGGATCTCATCGTGTTATTTCTAGACTCGAGGCAAGTTAAGGCGAAATAAAAAGTCAAAGTTTGACTCGAATCGACTGGCAAACACACCCAGAGTGTTAAATGGATGCATTTATTTTTATATGCAGTTCATTCTGTAGTAAATTTCCCTCACCAAGATGCTACGTTTCCCCCGTTTGGATGATGGAGAGGGTGTGTAGTAATGAACTTTAAATGAGGCATCATAAAGCCAAGCTGAGCTGCGGAGCAGACTGGAGTATTCCCATCTATAATTTTGACAGTGCCAGTGTGCATACGTGAGCTATTAAAAGGTTATTTTAGTTGTTTACTGTGTATAATGAGAGTTTAATGTGTACCGAATGTGCAGACTTTCACTTTTATACGTGTATGGAGGAAAAAAAACGTCTGTTTCTGGCCTAGAAGCGTCGTTGTAATGAAGTATTATAACAGCTCTGCCATCAATCTGCTTTTACTCTTATATTTTCCACTTACTTTCCAAATCATTCATAATACTTTCATTTCATTTTGGTACATGTTACATATTTCTAGAACGCATTATGATGCAGAAATGATTATAAATAGTTCTCAAGGGCTTTGGGGGTCACGACTTTTAGTCTGTCAAGTGATTACATTCACCAGAATTAAAGGACTCATATCCTATATTTGTCTTGTGTTTTATTTTTTCAGGTGTACTTAATTTTTTTGTCCTCTTTATAATGTTTGTGTGATTTTACACATACATGATGATAATTATTTTTAACATGAACATTTCCAATCTTTCTTTATACCAGTTAAACAGGCTGTTTTTAGTTGTTGTTATTGTGCCTTTAAGACTGATGTATGTAAATGAGCTCTGTTCTGATTTGCTGTCCTCTATGGGCCTCATGCCAAAAAGCAGTCCAGGCTGAAACACTCCTTATAACTTTAGCTTGAATGGGCGGGGCTAAACTGCTGTAGGCTGAATGAGTGGGTATATGCAAAGGTATTCGTTTTTGTGACATCACAAAAACTGAATTTAAAATGGGCTATTTTTGTAGTTTAGTTTGCATGTATGGACCGTGAAGTGGTATGTTTTGAAACTTTAACAGTGTTTACATGCTACATCAACAGTATAGGAAAATAATGTGTTTCTGTGAATATACAGTATATATACAGTGCTGTGAAAAAGTATTTGCTTTTTTTCTATTTTTGCTAAAATCATCCAGCAAACTTTAATATAGAGACAGCACGAGTAAATATAACATGCAGCTTTTAAATGATCATTCCACTTACTGAACATAAACATTTGTTTAAAACCTATTTCACCCATGTGACAAGGTAATTTCCCCCTATCATCGCCATGTTTGGCTGTTGGTATGAAGTTCTTATGGTGGAGCGAAGTGTAACTTTACGCCTGATGTAGCAGTCTTCCAAAAAAGGTCTACCTTTGACTCATCAGCTGGTGACAACCTGTAGAAATAAAACTAATGTGTGGCCACACCTTATTAACGCATGGGAACGAGATCCTAATGCGTGGCCACGACTTAGTAAGGCATGGGAACAAGATCCTAATGTGTGGCCATGACTTAAGGCATGGGACTTAAGGCACTTAGTAAGGCATGGGAATAAGATGATTCAGTTGTGGCCATGACTCAGTAAAGCATGGGAAAGTCATTGCCACAAAGTAATGGCCACGCATTATTTTTATTTCTACAGGATGTCACCAGCGGGGCTCCGTAGTCCACAGAATATTAGCCCAAAAGTCTTGGGGGTCATCTAGATGTGGCAAATGGGAGACAAGCATCTGTGTTCTTTTCGGTGAGCAGTGATTAGTGCCTTGCAGCTCTTGTATGGATGCCATTTTTGCCCAATGTCTTTCTTATTGTGGAATCGTGTACTTTGACCTTACCTACGGCAAGTGAGGCCTGTAGTTCTTTAGATGTTCATCTGATTTCTTTTGTGACCTCCTGGATGAATCGTCCAGGCACTCTTGGTAAATTTTTGTTAGGGCAGCCACCCCTGGAAAGGTTCACCACTGTTACAAGTTTTCTCCGTTTGTGGATAATGGCTCTCACTGTGGTTTGCCTTAGCCTTAGCCTTTGTGACCCTTTCCAGAATAGAGGATTTCAATGACTTTGTAGTGTATCTGTATTTGAATCTCTATAGAACGTGGCATCATGTGCTGCTTTATGAGACCTTCTAATCTGCTTAACATTGCCAGACATGTTCAATTTAAGTGATGTTTAGATTGAACAGGTGCGGCAGTAATCATTGCCTGGGTGTGGCTATTGAAAGGTCAATTTCATTTGATTAACTGGTTGATTTAGTAGCTAAGGGAGCAATAACTATTTCACATGGGGCCAGGCAGGGCTGAATAGCATTTTCCTTCAGTAAATAAAATCATCATTTGAAACAACATTTCGTGTTTACTTTGTTTATCTTTGTCTAGTACAAAAAGTAGTTTGATGGTCTGAAACATTCCAATGTGACAAACATGCAAGAATAGAAGAAATTGAAAAGGGGCAAACACTTTTTAACAGCACTGTAGGCCCTTTGATCAAGCATACTTAGGCTTTCGTTATGTGTAATCTTACAGCTCAGTACAATTTTACTGCACACAAAAAGAAGAGAGTGAACTGGTTAATTATGTCTGTGGTAAATTTGTAGTAACAGGTTCTGGGAAACCAATTAACATGCGCTTCAATGATGTTTATGATTTATGCAAAGATATAAGGCCCATACTGTCATTCCCATCTCCATTTTTCCAATTTTTGTTGTAAAACATATTTTTACAAAAGAAATGTTGCTATTAGCTTTAAAATAGAGTCTGTCATGTGTCAACGAGTCAGTGATTTTCCTACCTTGTTTCTGGCTGTTTTCTAGTATTAGATATGACCCTAATTTAAATACTAAAACAAACATTTCAAAATGTGTGAAATAGTGTAGAGACAAACAAACAGTATGAATACTAATGATACCACTGGCAGTGTTTCTCAGCCATGGAGACATTTAATTGAGAAATCCCAGGTGATAAACAAAAGCATTTATTTTTCAGGTTGTGTTTGGTTGGGGGGGGGGGGGGTAATGACAAATAAATATGACTGTTGATTGGAGTTGTGAAATTCTTATAAACTTGGAGAGGGATTCATTATGCAGGGCCTTCAAATAGTATAAAATATTCTAATATTGCATCAAAACCAACTTTGAATAGTCAGAAAATGTTAAAAAATAATGGAATAATTTTGGGCTGCATGGCAACATCTGAATCATATCAGTATAGTTAGATATTCAGATATTTGCTTTAATATTGCCAAAGGTATTCAGTTACCCATCCAAATCATTGAATTCAGCTGTTCCAATCACTTCCATGGCCATAGGGGGTATAAAATCAAGCACCTAGGCCTGCAGACTGCTTTTACAGACATTAGTGAAGGAATGCTTCGGCAGACCTAGAGGTTTTGGACAATTTCATGCTTTCATGCTTTTTGGGGACGGCCCCTTCCTGTTTCAACATGACTGCGCACCAGTGCACAAAGCAGGTCCATAAAGATATGGATGAGCGAGCTTGGTGTGGAAGAACTTGACTGGCCTGCACAGAGTCCTGACCTCAACCTGATAGAACACCTTTGGGATGGATTAGAGCGGAGATGGTGAGCCAGGCCTTCTCGTCCAACATCAGTGTCTGACCTCACAAATGTGCTTCTGGAATAATGGTCAACAATTCCCATAAACACACTCCTAACCCTTGTGGAAAGCCTTCCCAGAAGAGTTGAAGCTGTTATAGCTGCAAAGGGTGAGTCGACATCATATTAAACCCTATGGATTAAGAATGGGATGTCACTCAAGTTCATATGCGTGTGAAGGCAGACGAGCGAATACTTTTGGCAATGTAATGTGTATGTGTATTATCTGTGCTTTTCTGTGATGCTTACCATGTGCTGGGTGGTTCGCTTTGTGCTGCCTGCTACTCGGCATTAGCGACTCTCTGCTGGTGTGGTGTGTAGTAGCGTTCAGCCAGCTGCAGTGGTCTTTGTATGCTTTCTTTTTTGGTGTAAACAGATAAGAAACTTTGACCAAAATGTGAGATGCAGGATCTGCGCTGGTGGAGCAGGTCAGGTATCATGGTTCTAATGTTAGAGGTTGGAGAGCAGATTTGCGTGTTAGAAATCCACATTTTTAAACTTTCATGCCTGTTGACATTCTGGCTTGTACCGAGTCCTAACTGCAAATAGTCTTACTGACAATTATACACGCAATGAGCATCAGTATGTGGAGAGGTTTTATTGTATTTAAATTTTATTTTTTTATTGTACTATGTATCGTGTATGTATAACCACTAAAACGGCCAGTACTGCTTTTAAAAATGACAAAATCAGTGTCCCAAAGCCTAGGCTGCGGTGGAGGTAGGGCAGATCTTCAGTAGGACTGTCCTATGACGATGACTCCTCAGTAGCCTATTGATCACACAAACGGAACAGTCCTAATGAGGCTGCGTCACCAGAGCGGTGTGAAACTCGTGAGGGAGCTGTTGAGAGAAAATGAAGCATTTTGTTTGTTGCTTCAAAGAAATGGAGGAGATGTTCTTATGTAGTACGATAAATTACATTTATACAAATGCTTCTAAATGAAATCTGATACTTGGACGATTTATGATATATAGACAAACGCTTTAATTAATCAGTCAGTTTACACTTTATAAGGTAACGGAGATGATTTAAGGGATGGGAAGAACTTGCATTTTAAAGCAAACTCTGCTCCAATGGCTTTGTTTTTTGCCATTTTTCGTGGTGCTGTTCTTTTCTTCCTACGCATCTTTTTTTTGAACTGTGGGTAACTGAAGGCCTGGAAAGATACATCTGATGCATCCTTGAAATCACCTCGAACGTAGGCTGCATTTCAAGGCTGTATACGAAGGGTCCTTCACTTTGGAACGTCTTGCTTTGGCGCAGCAGCCGAGAAATGCAGCCTAGATTTGGGAACACAGCTAAAGAGTATATAGTTTTATTAGCTTCAAATGTGTAGCTGTGATAATATCGTAAACTGTGATTAGATTAGGTCATTTTCAAGATTACATTTATAAAATATCAAATGATATACTTTCTAGGCTTGAAAGAATCTACGCCAGCTTTGCACTTTTCTTCTGTTGGCTTCTGTCTGTTTGCTACCAAATAATGCCGGTTTAATTAGCCTCCCAAGACAAAGCTAAGCTGACATGGAACAAATTGGAGTCGCGGAAAATAATTGTTTTCAAATCTGATCTGTTATGAATGGAAGTTCTGTAGCACAGCAAACAGCTGGAGACAACACGGCCTGCCGCTGAGGTCTGTTCCGGGAGGAGAAATTCCCTATTTGAGGATGAAAAATTGACCTGGGCTACAGACCACAAGGCCATGGCCATATGATTCATCTTCACAATGCCAAGAAGCTGCTTCTTCTGGGAGTGTGTGAGGGCCATGTGTGACAACATTAATTTCTCTCTCTCTCTCTCTCTCTCTCTCTCTCTCTCTCTCTCTCTCTCTCTCTCTCTCTCTCTCCATTCTTATCTGTGCCTCTTTTAGTGTCTCACAAAGCGTATTACCACTTTCTTCATAGAACATAAGACCCAACTAAATCTCCTTTGGGAATGTGCATGGCTTGTGCCCCTCCAATCACACGTTAAATGGTGACTTTATGGAATTTTCATCCTGATTCCCTTCTTCTTTAACCAGGCATGACGGATCGGATCGCTCTTTATGTTTATGGATGAGTTTCCCCCAAGATGTATGTTTCATCCCCCCATCTTTTGTACTTCCACCCGTATTTGTATGGGGATGGTGTGTTCTTCCGATTTTCAGTGAAGGCATTGTGTTGGGTAATGTTCTTATAGAAACCGGCACATCCTGGAATCGAACCTTTCTTTCTTTCCTTTTTTTTTATTATTATTTTTTTTATTTTTAAAGCCTGAGCGCACAGAGCTGTGGTGTGAGCGGCTGTCTGCACTGTGAGGTGGCGTTGAAGGAAGAGGAGGCAGCGCAGTCTGTCTTGGCCTTTTCACAACAGCCAGAGCAGGAAGCAAGAGCCAGAAAGGTCAGGCACGTCAGAGCAGATCAGCAGGCACTCCTACAGCAGAGGACGAGAGAGAAAGAGAGAGAGAGAGAGAGATGGAAAGCACTTCGCTGTTCTCTGCTGGGCTTTAGGGAGAGAGCCTCCACCTCTCTGAGCTGTCTCCGCTATCGGGGCTCTGGAGAGCAGCATGTTAATATGAGATGGAGAGAGATGCATGATTTACCACTGCCAGGGTCGGTCACAAAGAAAAGACACACTTAAACCACGTACTTAAACTTAGATCCTACAGAATGATTCTTCATTGGTGTAAATGCATGCTGATCACTGGTGATTATGTCTGAGCAATTGAGTAACCTACCGATTAAATGAGTTATCAATAAGTTGTAGATATTTGAGAACTACACTGTATTATTCAATCATTTACTGGACACCATATTACCCCACGCGTGGTTTCTTACATTGGATTATTTTACTTCCGGTACCACATGATGCAGAGAGGAATTTGTGCCAAATTGAAATGAAATCACCACAGGGGAATAGCGTCAAGTGCAAAGCACACATTACATTACTTTTTCCATAGTGACATTCCAGAAATGTGCCTCAGAACCTTTATTACGCTGTTTTAATGTTGCTTGACCTCTTTACTGAAAAACAATGCATAACAATTTGCATAAAAGCAAAATACTGAATTCATATCAGAAGTGAATACGATCTGCTTTAAAGTCTAATGAATGCATGGCTATATTGCTTTCCACTGTGCGGTACTGTGGATTTTCCTCATTGAAAAGCAGTCATAACAGTGAAATACAGTACATGACAAAACGACAAGCAAACTTACATTGTTTTCATGTCGCTTGACCTCCTTTTATATACTTGAAATGTATTTGCCTCTTTAAAATGCAACCAAAACAGTAAAATTCAGTGCACACATGAGATTTAAACAGTAACATGCAGAAAACGTCAAAATGAAACATAAGATTTGTTACATTGATGTAACATTAAGTGTGCTTACATGCACTCAATAATCCAATCATAATCAGATTTCTGCAGTCGTCCGATTCTTCAAATGGTCATGTAAACAGTATACTCGGATTTCTTAGATCAGAGTAAGGTCTAGAAATCTGATTAAGAAATCTGATAAAGAGGCTGGATTTTAGCTCATTAATGTGAACTCTTACTCTGATTTCTTTCAGATTTCTTAGTCTGCATGTGCAAAATAAGACGGCAGTACCTGAAATATGCAAACGGCATCACCACGAGACGCAGCAAAACACTTTTGGAGCGACGCTGATACCTAATACACGTTTGACAAAATGAAGTATTTAAATATTCATCTTCTACATGATGCATCATATTTTCTGGGAAAGTGGCGCAATATTTTTTTAACAAAGCTGCAATATGAAATTAGAATTACATTATGTTTACATCACGTCTTCTGTGAGTTTACTGGCTGGTTGTAAAGCAGAGGTCTGATTAGTGTCTGACTCATGTAGACCTGGAGTTTCTCCATTATCTGATTACTCATGTGCATGTAAACACGTTACGGACAAAACACAGTCCTTCCTTTATTGTTTCGAGGCCGATTGTATTCAATTCTGCCGTGAATTCAGCATTTCGTTTTTAAAATGCAAATCCTCATGCATTGTTTTTCATTTAAAAGTCAAGCGACATGAAAACATAATAGAGGGTTTGTTCCTCATTTTGGCACATTATATATATCACTATGGAAAAGTAATGCATTTCAATCTGGCACAAATTCCTGTCCAGACTTTCTACACTATATTTTCACAATGCAGTGTTGTTACTGTCATCCTTGTCATTCACATGTATACGGTATAGTATGTGGCATGTCCTTCTAGTATGTGCAGTACAAAACAAGAAACCAGTCTTGAATATTCAGATATTTTAAAAAGATGTTTTAAATATTGCAGAATACTTAATAGTAAAAAGACTATTAAAAGAAAAAAACACTGTGTGGCAAAAAAATGCATGTAGAGTTGTATGCAAAAGTTTGAATAGTGCCAGTTAAATTGCATGTTGTGTGATTTTCTGGGTGAAAATAAATGAGTACATTCTCTACAGAGAACACACTTAAATGTGGCATTTCTGTGGAATTTAGTGCACTGTTTATTCACTGAGTTTAACAGATTGGAAATAATAACTTTTAAATAACATAAAACATAACTTTTGCATGTGCTACATTTTAAACATGTAATTTAATCAAGCTTTTACATACAGCTATAAATGTAGGTGTCTATTAGGCCCATTTTTTGAAGGGAGAATTTAAAATTAGGGGACAACAGCCTGGCTGATAGTATTGGCCAGTACTGAATTTGTAGAACAGTACAGTAGATGGGGCAGTCATGAGCTGGAGGTTAGGGAACTGGCCCGGTGACCTTAAGATTGCTCCCCAGAGCCAACAGCACATGACTGAGGTGTCCTTGAGGAGGACACCTAACCCCCATCTGCTCCCGGGCGCCAAGGATAGGGCTCCAGGCAAGTGTGCTTACTGCCCCCTAGTGTGTGTGTGTGTGTGTGTGTGCTCACTAGTGTGTATGTGGTGTTTCACTTCACGGATAGGTTAAATTTGGTGAAATTTCCCCGTTGTGGGACTAATAAGGGTGACTTAACCTAATCTAATTAATCATGAAACGATTATTATATGTCAAAAGTTGGCAGCGGGCATACAGCAACTTCACAAACTTGAATTGTTCTCATACTAAATTCTAGCAGCAAGATCAAATATTTTATTACAGACGAAACTGCCACAGGCACATGGCTATGCAACTGACTTAGGATTTATTGTCAAATATTGTTGGCGCCATTGAGCATCTGTTCCGCTTTGTGTTCAAGACATTTGAAGCCTGTGCTAAACAATATTTCACTGCCTATACAGGTGCAAGGTGCAGACAGGTTGGCTTGAATGACATGGCGTCAGTGGCAAGAGTAGAAAGGCCTGTATTACTCTACCAGTGATTAAGTGCCTGTGTGTTTTGTGTCCATTACTGCCTTTGGCTTTCCTTCTGCATTTACCTGAAGTATTTCATTGTACATGTTACACTGTAAAAACTTATGGAACTTTTAAAGTTAAAAAAAAAAACGAAGTAACCAGGCTAACTTGAAGTTTTAAGTTCACTGAACTTAATATTAAGTTAAAAGAAGAATAATTTGTATTTTAAATTGTTAATATTACAAGTTCAGTGAATTCTAATGTTCTTAAGTTGAGTTCACTCAAGGAAAGCTGTGTAAACTCTTACCTGATATTTTTAAGTTGAGCTGACTTTCGGTGAGCATTGCAAAGACCAGTAACACAAAACTGACTGTAAGCTACTAATATGTGGAGACAAGGAGTGACGTTTTCACTTATACTGTAAAAAATTATGCAGCTTTTAAATTTAACCCTCTATGAGAGCAATTTAAACAATTTTATTCACTTTTCTTGCACAATATGTTCCTTGATTTTTTTTATTTTAGTATCGGTTATTAAAATAAAAAACCTAAAAAAAGCAAAAAAAAATAAAAGTGCACAGGTGTCCTTTTGGAGTATGTTGTCTTGAGGCAACATTGTATGAAAATGGGAAGAAGCGATATAGAGCCATGTTCCCTGAAAAGTTTAGAGCTGGCTTGTGACAGGCTAAATCCATTTCATCCATCCCACAATGTTGCTTCTAGGCAACAAACATATTCCCACATATATATCTCATAGCAAAACAATTGACCCTTAGTGTTTAAAAGAGGTTTAAAAGTGCTAAGAGAGAGTATGACAGAGCACATGCTTTTATTGACTTACTCAAACTCTTCCCTTTATTGTTAATCCTATCATTGTCTCTAATATGTATAATGTTATTGTAAAGGAAGGAAAATGAGTTTGTTGCCCTGAGGCAACATCGTGCAATAAGTAAGTAACCAGATTAGCTTGAACATGTTGAATTCATTGAACCTAGTTTTAACATGTAAAGCACAAATTTTATGAACTCAGATTAACCAGATTACATTTTTAATGTAAAAAAATGCTGCACATTTATACAGTTTGGTTGTTAGAAGAACTCAGAAAGTTTCAGTTGGATGGATTTTGGCATCCTTAAGTTGTGTTAACTCAAAAAAAGCAATATAGTCAGTTACCTTTTAATTGTAAGTTGAGTTGACTTCTCCTTTTGCACAGTGTGGTTGGATGATGTACTCTAAAGTGTAATATCTCAGTAATTGAGTTAAATGTGAAACTGGTGTTATTTTCCTTCAGGAGTCACATTAGTTTTTCAGACTTTGCAAATAATATTACCCTGGTGGGAGCCAGATAGTGTAAAAATACTATAGTAAAAAATTCCAGACTGATGAAATGTTTCCTTTCACACATGTTGCAATATAGTAATAAGAGGTCGTAACTAAATTAATTAAATTTAGCAAAAATAGCAATCTGTCTCAAAAACCCTGATATGCAGATGTAGCACTGAGTTATTCTTTGCAACTACTATTTCTCTTATAGCTCTGCCACACTCTGGGACCATGCTCCCTGGCATGCTCCTTTAGCACTAATTAAATCTGCCAGCTCCCCTGGTATTATGACCAAATGTATTTTCTGGGCAGCTACAAATGAACAGTCTGCCAAACTGAGCCGTAATTAACTAACCAAATGCACAGAGGTTAGAAGACTTAAGGTTATATGACTGATCCTTGCATGTTTACCCATTCAGGCTGCCCGCTATTACTTTTTTACTTACTGCTCGCAGATATTCGGATGGCGCTTTGTGGCTAGTGTGAGCAGTTTTTGGAGGCAGCTCTGCAGAACTGAGGAAACAGGGATTTGTTTTTTTGCACTTAGCTTGAAGTCATTTAATAGGGCTTAGGAAGAGATACAGTTTGTTTTCTACTCTTGAACTTTTAGGCTTAGTTTAAGAAGTCTAATCATAGCTTTTCTTCCACCTCAGTGCATCTGGAAAAACCATCACCTATATTTTTGTATAGCATAGTAATCAGAACATATCAAAATCATACTCTAATATACACACATCAAGCATAATATTATGACCACCTCCTTGTTTCTACGCTCATTGTCCATTTTATCAGCTCCACTTACTGTATAGCTGCACTTTGTAGTTCTACAGTTACAGACTGTAGTCCATCTGTTTCTCTGATACTTTGTTAGCCCCCTTATACCTGGTTCTTCGGTGGTCAGGACCCCCACGGACCCTCACAGAGCAGGTTCTACTTGGGTGGTGGATCATTCTCAGCACTGCAATAACACTGATGTGGTGGTGGTGTGTTAGTGTGTGCTGTGCTGGTACGAGTGGGTCAGACACAGCAGTGCTGCTGGAGTTTTTAAACACTGTGTCCACTCACTGTCCACTCTATTAGACACTCCTACCTCGTCCATCCACCTTGTAGATGTAAAGTCAGAGACGACAGCTCATCTGCTGCTGCACAGTTTGTGCTGGTCGTCCTCTAGTCCTTCATCAGTGGTCACAGGACTCTGTTGGCTGAATATTTTTGGTTGGTGGGCTATTCTCAGTCCAGCAGTGACACTGAGGTGTTTAAAAGCTCCAGCAGCACTGCTGTCTGATCCACTCAGACCAGCACAACACACACTAACACACCACCACCACGTCAGTGTTACTGCAGTGCTGAGAATGATCCACTACCCAAATTGTACCTGCTCTGTGAGGGTCCATGGGGGTCCTGACCACTGAAGAACAGGGTAAAAAGGGGTAACAAAGTATCTAAGAAACAGATGGACCACAGTCTGTAACTGTCAAACTACAAAGTGCGAGTCATAATGTTACGGCTGATCGGTGTAAGTGTATTCCAGATGTTTGCAGTGTTCCATAGTTTGCACATTCAGCTTTTCAGCAGGATTACTTCAGCTGTGCCAGAGCCAATCTTGTTACCCATGTTTTTATTATTTCATCTCAGAGCAGATCTTCTCTCAGACAGAAACCTTCTCCCACCTGTAATAACCGCAAGCTCAACTCCCAGAATAATCTCAGCTTGTGTGCTTAATAGTGTGGGTTCCTATTGAAGCCCGACCGTTTTATTTTTTGCTCGGTGCTGGCCCTGACTCACCCCAACAATCAGGACACAAGTAGATCCACAAGCTTCTCATTTCCCAGACAATCAGAGTAATGAGCGACCTGCAGCAGCAGTAATGGACCATTATTACTCTTATGGAGTGAGTGATGACATGCTCCTGGCACAATAATACCCCTGCATCATATTTTATTCATTATACTCAACACAGAGAGCACTGCAATTACTGTCTGGGTCTATGTCTGTGTGGTCTCGGATCAGATTGCACCCTGTCCCTTTGCCTTCATCCAGAGTTATGAAATGTCTTCACAGCTTCACTTCATTCTCTTTACGATGATGTGGACGTGGTTTTAAACACATTTTACAGTGTTCATGTCAGGTCTTTCTTCTTCTAGAACTGCACGATATATGGTTTGGAAATATTTGTCAAGATATTGGCCTTTGCAATAGTGTTGCAATCACAGCATATCTTGACCAGTCATGGGTCCAGATGAGTTTCTGTGGGTGTTTTGATGAATCAAGGTAATATAGTCCCATATAAAGAAATGATTTTGAGCAAAGTACTGCAGTCAAGTCTTTAACCATGGTACATTATTTGCTGTGGTGTTTTTAAAGAGGCACTTGAAAGTTTGCAAACCCTTTAGAACTTTGCTATATTTCTACATGAATTTGACCTAAGACTTCAGATTTTCACCAAAACCATTTCAATTAAACAAATGAGACAAATATATTACACTTGCTCATATATTGATGTAAATGTTCCAGTATTACAGATCTGTGAGTGGCAAAGTATGTGAACCATTGCTTTCAGTATCAGGTGTGACCAATTACTGCAACTGAACGTTTCTGGTAACTGTTGACTAGTTCTGCACATCAGCTTGGTGGAATTTTAGCCCATTCCTTCATACAAAACAGCTTCAACTCTGTTATGTTGGTTGGTTTCCTGCGATGAACTGCTGCTTCAGGTCCTTTCACCACATTTCTATGTGACTAAGTTCATGACTTTGACTTGGCCATTCCAAGACATTAACTTTATTTTTCTTTAACCACTGTTTGGTAGAGCGACTTGTGTGCTTTAGGTCGTTGTCATGCTGCATGATCCACGTTCTCTTGAGCTTCAGCTTAGGGACAGATGTCCTGACATTTTACTTTAGAATTTGCTAGTATAATTAAGAGTTCATTGTTCCATCAATAATGGCAAGCCGTCCTGGCCCAGATGCAGCAAAAAGGCCCGAACCATGATACTGCCACCACCATGTTTCACCGATGGGATAAGGCTTTTTATCATGGACTTCAGCGTATTCCTTTGTCCAAACATAACGGTTCTCCTTTAAACTAAAAAGGTCTATTTTGGTCTCATATCTACTTTATCTACTTTTAGAACTTGTGAAGAAGTTTTAGGTCAAATTTAGGTCTCTCATTTGCCATCGTCCACGGAAACCTGTGACAGTGATCAAAACGAGGCGTCTAAGGGAATCGCATCAGAGTGGATGGGGAGGTGGGCAGGATTAACCAATGGCTGACTTTTTTACTGAAGTCACTTAACAATTTTAGGGCTTGTGCTGTTCAGGGCTTCATTTGTAAGAGGATGGCATTTTTACCACATAAAATCAAAAACTGAATCAAAGCTTGACCTCAGGGTTAAAAAAAACGCGTTGAAACTGAAAATAAGTGTGCCGTTCCAGCCATATAGAAATTAACCTCATCTTAAGCAGAGCTGCGCTCTTCCCAGGATGTAGATACAAGGACTTAATGTGAGGGATTTACTGCCACCGGGGCTTGGCTGAGCCACATGGTTCCGCAGCATTCTGGGATAGCTATTAGGAGTTGAGGCTGAGTATGCCCTTGTGGGCTGGATGCAGTGGGGTCTGGAGATTGCTTTTCATGTGTCATTAATCCAGCTCGTCATCGCCTCTGAGGCAAAGCTGTTATCCAGTTGGCGTGATAATTAAGTGCTACCTGAAAGGGGAGTGTTGCTACATTGCTCAAATAATTGCTCCTTCTCTTGATGAAGGAAGTCAGCAGGACTTTAAAATGTGATTGAAACAGGTGAAAACGCACTCATTTTCGGTTCAATTTGCGAACAGGAGGAAATTGTTATGACAAATCTGCACATTTGACTGATTGAATAGGTTTCATGTTCTTTTGTTAAATAGTGCCAGTCAGTAAACTGAAACTTTGTCAGTATTTCATGCGTTTGATGCAGCATTTTCACCATAGAGGAAAACGAACACAGATGGTTTAGCTTTATAGAAATGTTTTTGATTGTGGCGCATTCAAAAAATGTGCTGATGTACTCACCACTGTCCGAAATGTGCCTTCTTCTCATTGTACTTTTTGTATCTTGAAGCCTGTCCTAACATACTAGAACTTTAGCTGTAGGAAGAAATGCTGATCTTCTTATGAAACGTGATGATGAAATGAGGCTCAAACTGAGAAAGCCACTCAGGGTAATGAAGCAGGGCTTGGCAGAGCATGCACACAGCTCTTTTGACACTGCTGTCAAAGACTTGCTGCTCTGGCAAATATGAATCTCTGATAGTCTGATTCAGCTCTTGCTCTTGTATTGCCTCTCTACTTGAGTGAGTGGTGATCACAGCTTAGAGCTGCTGTCCATTTTTCAGAGGGTTTTGGGTTAAACACCTCACTTCGGCTGATTTTATCATCAGGGTGAAATCCAGAATTCCTTTCAAACAATATAAAAAGCCCATTATTTACCATTGTTCAACAACAATCGATTAGGGACTATGCATGACATATATAATATAAAAGGGTACCGTTATTCTGAGAATGGACTGGCCACCAAACCTTAACATTACTGAACACTGTTAAAAATGAGAGCTCAGCTCAAAATGATAGAGTAACTGCTTACAGGGGTTTTCTTGACTTGACTTAACTTGAGGACACAAGATTTCACACAACTCACAGACAAGTACAACTTCTTAGTTGAGTCAGAAAATGTCTTCTCAATTTCCCCCTAACCAGGACTATTTCCATCACACAATCATACACACGGCTCAAACTCACACCCTCCTGATGGGGTGACGGCTTAGTCCACTGCACCGCTTCAGCTCACAGACAGATGTCCTGATGTTTTCCTTTACAATTTGCTGGTATAATTCAGAGTTCACTGTTCCATCAATGATGGCAAGCCATCCTGGCTGCAAAACAGGCCCAAACCATGATACTACCACCACCATGCTTCACAGATGGGATACGGCTTTTATGCTGGAATGCAGTGTTTTCCTTTCACCAAACATAATGCTTCTCATTTAAATCAAAAAGATCTATTTTGGTTTCATCTGTCCGCAAAACATTCTCTAATAGCTTTCTGGCTTGTCCATATGATCTTTAGCAGATTACAGATGGGCATAGTCTCCTGTGGTGCAACTATCTAATAATTCATCCCAACATCAGGAGAGTTTGAATCCTAGCAATGCCATAGCTGTCTGTATCCAGAAACCCAAGAGGAAAATTTGCCAGATGGGACTGTGTGATAGAAGGAGCGCCAGCTAGTGGGGAAAAAACGCTAATTCATTTTGTTTATCTAACTGAGATGCAGACCTAGAAACAGCGGCTGGGAGAATTTTTGAAGTTTGAGTTGTGTGAACTCTGGCATCCTCAGGTGGAGTCAATTCAAGAAAAGCCATGTAATCAGTTACTAAATCATTTTAAGTTGAGCTGACTTCTCATTTTTACAGAGAACGTTTGGAATCGCTTGCAGAAAATGCACCAATGTCTAAGATGGGACTTTGGAGGTGTGGAAAAATCTCAGATTTGCACGTTGTAGTAAAAATGCAGATTTCTTTGAAAAACTGAAACGTATGAAAAGAATGGAAGATAAAATTAAGCCAAAGAATGGACAAATTAAATACACAGAAATTAAATGATATTATATTTTGTTGAAATGTTTTAATGAATGAATGGTGGTCTCTTACTTTGGCACGGTACTGTATGTTTGTACATCAGTACACCCAGAACTGTTATTTTGCATTTTCTGCAAGAGTCACAAACACAAAAGGACACAAGTCTGGCGTGTTACAGCCTTTGAATTACATGCCTCTTGACTAACAGCCAGGCGGCTCTGCATATAATAGACAAACAGTAATTAAGCCAATCAGTTACCCAGGTAACAGGAATGGCCAGGTGAATTTTGAGAGAACAAAGCAAAAAGCGCTGGAAATGGGAAAAGTTGGACTAGATTCAAGGAACTCATAGCTTCCAGTAATCCGTGCCACAACAGTAAATGCCAAGCCAGTAGGCCTACTTCCAGCTCTACTGCACTAATAACATGTGCTTAACATCAAAAAGTGCTTTAGTCATTCCAGTTAACACAGCAAGTGCGTTCATTTAATACAGGATGCCTACAGATCTGTTTGTGCGTGTTGTTTGAACGTTCCTCATGTCTGTACAGATTTGCTAGCCATCCTTTGATAAATTAAGACAAGGAAACATTCTACACTGTATTTTATTTTCTGTGAACAAGAAAGGTATTTGTTGTTTCTTACACTTTTCTCTCTTAACAAATAAGATCATGTTGTTTCATACGTCCATCTGTTGGTGTTACAGAACACAAGGTGTTAATAAACTAATATGAAGTAAGTTTAAGTTCCTTCAGGGTACAAGCTCTCTCATCCCACACTGTAGCAGTAGGTCTAGGCTTTCTGAAATGGACAGTGAAAAAAGAAATCCACCCATTGGCTCTGCATTGAAGTATTGGAGTTAAACCAGAGCTAAATTATGTATCTTATTTTTACAGCTGTTAAATGGGGTTATGAAATCTCTAAAGTTTGGGTTTAGGACAGTGCCTAAAGCTGCAGACATCCATCTCTATTTTCCATTTCCAGTGACACCCCACCACCACTGCATCTTCTCCTTGTTCCTCAAGCTGCATTGACACTGACAACGCTAGCCAGTGCATGACGAGCAAACATAGCTTTGAGCAGTTAGACACACATCAGATCATATTTTCATTAAAACACAAACAGTTTTATTTAATTACAGAAAATGTGTGTTTTGATAGTGACAGTTTTTAATGTTGCACATAGATTTTCAGACTTTGGAACACATTCACTTCAAAACAGTGGGATCTAACTGCTCACCATGTGGGCATGAGGGACAGGGATGCAGTCTCAGAGTGTGTCCCAATTCAGGGTCTGTCCTTCGAAGGCTGCTTAGACCCGTGAAGGCTGAACCGACATGAGACCGTCTGCCCTACGGTGGATTTCCTGTTTGAGTCACAGCACCGCTGTTCCCCCCCTTACTGTTGCACCACAAAACACTGTTCTTGTCAAGTTCTTTTGATGAAGCCAGTGACTTATATTTTAATTTTTTTCATTTATTAGAGCTGGAAATGGTTCACAACCGACTTCTGATGAGATTTATTTATTTATTTATTTATTTATTGTAACATTTGTATCATTAGCCATTCACCTCAGTTTAAAGCCAATACTATATATATATATATATAAATATATATATATATATATTTAACTTATATTCAAAAGTGTGCTCTTCAGCCACTGTTTGCTTCTCTGTTGATGACAACAAGTTCTTGAATCCTCACCGGCACACAATGAACCTCAGGATATGTTGCCTGGTAGAGGATGCACCCATTGGATCCTTAATTGCCATGAAAAATCCCGGCTGTATATGAAGGAGCCTTCGAAAGGGACAGCCTAGTCGTGCTGGTGTGACACAAATGGCCTTCAAATGCAGCCTCGGAAGGACGCAGCCCCTGAATTGAGACACACTGTCCCTTGCTGCTCTAAAATGCAGGGGCGTGGCAAAAATAAGCCTCCGCCTACAGTCTAGAACACTTTGTATTTCAGTAGTGACATGAAAACGTAATTTTTACATTTTTTTTTACCCAGTGTTCTCCCCAGTTTAGTCGTCTCCAATTTCACCTGCTAGTTAGGACTCCCCCAGTCACATGACGCTATCAGCGCTAGGAGGGTGAAGGTCAACACAGGCTTCCTCCGAGACCTGTGAAACCAGCCACTGCTTCTGTATGAACTGCCGCTCACGCAACATCATTGGACAGCTGAGCACGCTCGGAGGAAAACGCCAACCGCCAGATGTTATGTCAGCTAACAGACACCCGCACTGACTAGCATTGCGCTGAGTGATGGGGGGAGAAGGGGGGCCATACTGCCCACCCAGAGAGAGCGAGGTCAGTTGTGCTCTCTTGGACTCCCGGCTACGGACGGCTGTAGCATCACCAGGGATCGACCTTGCGATCTCCTGATGACAGGGCCAGCGTTAGACGGTTAGGACAGCTTTTTTTTAAAATAATGAAACACAGGATTTGGGACAGACACCTCCTAATAGAAAGTACCCTATAAATTATGATTTTGTATATATTTAGCTTATTACTGACTCAGTGAAAGTATTAGAAAGTATAAACAGACAATAGTACAAACTTTAATTTAATTTAAATATCTAAAGTCTGAATATTATGTTATGTATTTTTTCTATATATATATATTTTTTTTTTTTCTTGAACAAATTAGTTCCATATCCTTTAGTCCATATCCTTTTCTGACTTTCTGATTATTCACATATTATTCAAATACTGACTTAGTAAAAAATACATTTCGACAGGATTTAATAGACAATTCCCTCATAACACCTCCAAACAGCCAAGTGAAGAGGATGTGTTCACATTCATTGCTTTACTGGAACAGTGTAAATGTACTCAGTCCTAACTCTGCTCATTATGAGAGGTCCGGCTTTTTATCTCGAAGCAGAAGGTGTTTAGAGCTCCAGCGCGTTTTCTCAGAGTTCTCTCTCTAGTCATGCAGTCTCTTCTCATTCCAGTCGTATGTTGAAGACGGGGTTCAAACTCACACAATATAGTCCAAAAACGACTTGTTTCAGAGAAAGAGTAAAGAAAGTATCACTGCTGAGTGAACATGAGCCAGGGTCCATTTTAATGGCGATTGCAGAGAAACCGACGCAAACCATCTTTTATGAAAACTAACAAGTGGTTAAAGTTTGTAAATTTTGCTTGTTTGTCAAGTTTGTTCTCATGACATCCAGCAAAAAATTGCAGACGTTAGGGGTGGGGCAAAAAATCGATTCTTATATGTAATGCGATGCGGATGTGAACGATTCTGAATCGATTCACAAATGTCAAAAATCGATTTGCTAAATTTTATTTTATAATGTAATATTGACCGAACACAAAAGGCAGAACTTGGAAGTGTAGAAGTGCAGCGCCCAGACAGTCAAACACAACTGGATGAACGAGAAATCCGACAGGTTAGGAGTCACAACCCAAATGTTAAGAAGAGCCATTCAACGAAAATCAAACCACTTTGGGAGCCACATTTTGTGTCCAATATGTCTCCATATGTGCTGATGTCCTAGTATAGGCTAAACAATATAAACTATATATACTTTGCTCTGCTTTAAGCTTTAGCTGTAGCCGCTTTTGCAACTTTTTAGTGTTTGACAATCTCTCGTTGCAGATTTAACATTCCAGGAAACCAACTGTGCTGCTTATAAATGCAAATAGGTCCATTTGTTTATTCGACAAGTTTATTTGTCATTTGCACAACATGTCAGGGCATTTATACATTGAAATGCTTGTGGTGAGGCTGAGCTATTCACTCTACAGAAAGGAAATAAGTAAAAGTAAAATATAAAAAACTAATTGAAATATATTAAATATACACAAAATATAGAGAAAATATACGCAAAATATAGAGACAATATACATTTTAAAGTGGCTTAAGTGACTCAGTGTTATTGTTCTTTAAAGTGGCTTAGTGTTAAGGTGTTATTGCCCATAGCAGAGATGATAATAATAATAATAATAATAATAATAATAATAATAATAATACTGACAGAGTGACTGAGTGAAATGGTATTTGGGGACGGACCCACAGCTGCACAGCTTGCTCAGAAGCCTGACAGCCTGTGGGTAGAAGCTGTTCATTAACCAGGTTGTTCTAGCCTGGATGCTGCGAAATCTCCTGCCTGATGGCAGGAGGGTGAACAGGCAGAGTGCTGGGTGATGCTGGGTGACGCTGTCTGACCGGATCATTTTGATCGTCCTGAGGCAGCGGGACTGGTAGATGTCCTGTAAGGCTGGTAGTTCGTTGCCTATGATGGCTTCTGCCGTCCTCACCACCCCTTTGTTCTAACTATTCATTAGATACTAGCCAGGTGAGACTGTGTTGCTATATGACCTGTAGTCTGCACGCCAATTCTCAGTCATTGAGAACCAGGGCTGTCGCGCTATGTTGCACACGTAGATATTTTACAGTGATGCCCATTCTCTACAACGAGACCAAAAACCGAAGTTATAAAATGACTAAAGAAGACGGGTAGGATGGCTGTAACGTGCTGTGTGGACACCCATTGCCACTGGATCATATATATTTCACGGTAACTGCACATTTTATCTCGGATGAGTGGCAGCCTGTGTTTCATGTGCTCCAAACAAAAACAGTGAATGAATCCAGTTCACTTGCCACATCACTTGCATTTGTTTTATTAATGAAAGATATTGGAAGTAAATGCATTATGGATCATTACAAATACTTTGCTTTAAAAGTACCAAGTCCTGACACAGTGAGAAAATAGAAATTCTGTATATAAAAAAAATTGCATTGAGATGCATCGATAATCATTTTATAATCACATCGCAGCCACTGAATCGTAAGTGAATCGAATCATGAGGTGCCTAGAGATTTGCACTCCTAATAGACTAATATGTCTAATAGACATAGTAGTAATGTTCAGTCTTTTATGAGGTTGAGGTCAGCTTCTCATTCGCCAGCTTCTGGTTTGAATCAAACCACCTTGGGAGCTACATTTTATATCAGTTTTACCATCTTAGCTATAAATAGCTATAAATTTGTCTCAGTATATACTAATGTATTACAACTCCAATTCCAGCGAAGTTGGGACGTTGTGTAAAATAAATAAAAACAGAATACAATGATTTGCAAATCCTTTTAAACCTATATTCAGTGGAATACACTACAAAGACAAGATATTTAATGTTAAAACGGATAAACTTTATTGGTTTTTGCAAATATTCACTCATTTTGAATTTGATGCCTGCAACACGTTCCAAAGAAGTTGGGACAGGGGCAACAAAAGACTGGGAAAGTTGAGGAATGCTCAAAAAACACCTGTTTGGAACATTCCACAGGTGAACAGGTTAATTGGAAACAGGTGAGTGTCATGATTGGGTATAAAGGGAGCATCCCTGAAAGGCTCAGTCGTTCACAAGCAAGGACGGGCGAGGTTCACCACTTTGTGAACAACTGCGTGAGCAAATAGTCCAACAGATTAAGAACGTTTCTCTACATGCAATTGCGAGGAATTTCATCATCTACAGTCCATAATATCATCAAAAGATTCAGAGAGTCTGGAGAAATCTCTGCAAGTAAGCAGCAAGGCAGAAAACCAACATTGAATGCCCGTGACCTTCGACCCCTCAGACGTCACTGCATTAAAAACCGACATCATTCTGTAACGCCAGATATCAACACCACCCAGAAACGCCGCCGGCTTCTCTGGGCCCGAGCTCATCTGAGATGGACTGACGCAAAGTGGAAAAGTGTCCTGTGGTCTGACGCGTCCACATTTGTTTTTGGAAATCATGGACATCATGTCCTCCAGGCCAAAGAGGAAAAGGACTGTCCGGATTTTTATCAGCGCAAAGTTCAAAAGCCAGCATCTCTGATGGTGTGGGGGGGTGTTAGTGCCCATGGCAGGGGTAACTTGCACATCTGTGAAGACACCATTAATGCTGAAAGGTCCATATACAGGTTTTGGAGCAACGTCTGCTGCCATCCAAGCAGCGTCTTTTTCAGGGACGTCCTGCTTATTTCAGCAAGACAATGCCAAGCCACATTCTGCACGTGTTACAACAGCGTGGCTTCGTAGTAAAAGAGTGCAGGTACTAGACTGGCCTGCCTGCAGTCCAGACCTGTCTACCATTGAAAATGTGTGGCGCATTATGAAGCGCGAAATACAACAACGGAGACCCCGGACTGCTGAGCAACTGAAGTTGTACATCAAGCAAGAATGGGAAAGAATTCCACCTACAAAGCTTCAACAATTACTGTCCTCAGTTCCCAAACGCTTATTGAGTGTTAAAAGGAAAGGTGATGTAACACAGTGGTAAACACGCCCCTGTCCCAACTTCTATGGAACGTGTTGCAGACATCAAATTCAAAATTAGTGAATATTTAAACGTATTAATTAACCAGCTCTAGTGATTTATAAATGCAAAAAGGCCCAAATTATCGATGCTCGTCTTAAATCTTTCTCTATTCGTTAGTTTCCAGCTAAGCAAGACTGTTGTCTGTGTTGCTGTGTGACTAGCAGTCATATTCAGGATTAAATGTTGCTTGTTTGTCAAGTTTGTTCTCATGAAATCCAACAGAATTACACAGACAAAGCAGTTTTTGCTCCAAAGTAAGACTGATAACTATTTGTTTGACATTTTCCTTGCCAGAAAACCTTACAGCAGTGAAAAGCATCATTTTGATGGAAGTGTATCTTTAACTGATGATACTACACATCGGTGCACTCAGAAGATGCGCTCTTCGCAATTGATTGCTGGGAACAAATTGGACTGACAGACTCTGAAGAAGATGCCAACTTGAAACGTCAGTCTAATTTGTTCCCCACGAGAAAACAAGTATTTTATGAGAGATTAAATAAGTAAGCGGCTTGAACTGCCTCCACACAAAATAAGAAAAACCTCCATATATTGGCTACAGATATGCATGTTTAGAGGTTGTGTAAAGCCTTTTCTATATTCTGTTCCACGCTTTACACTGTATAACCACAGAGGGATGTATGTGACAATGGAACAATGAACGCTTTCAGAGAATGCCTCTGCTAAATAACTAAACAAACTCTTATTTGCAAGCAGCATAAGAGGTATGTGGTGAAGTCTGAGGACATTGTGGTGAGGTTAAACATAGATATCAGTTTGATGCAAATGAGTCACACTTGGAGGTGAATCAGAGAAGGAGGAATGGATGCTATGTGCTCAGAGGCCCTCTGGGGAATACACTGAAGCTGCATTCTGCTGAATTGTTTTGCTATAGATTTACTTCAAAATGGGAAGCACATAACCTAAAAACTGTACTAGACTTGTTCCATGACAGCTAAAAGCAGGCTCTGTCACTGGAGCACATTTTGGATGCAAGGTATTTTGTCTTGCCTAACGCCTTTCCATCAATCAGTTGCTTTGGGCTTAATCAGGGGGCAGCCTCCCAAATGTTAAGCCATTTTGTGCTTTTATTTAAAAACCAAACCACCTTGGGTGCCACATGTGTGTCCATTTTACCATCTTCTCTGTAAATATATCTCAGTATGTGCTAATGTAGTAGTATAGGCTAAAAATGAGCTCAGCTATAGCCTCTTTTCTCACATCTCCAGCAGGAAACTTTTCCACTAAAGTTGAAGTTTCTTGTAAAGTGTCTCTCAGTGTTTGATCTTTTACGAGGCCGAAGTGTTTAAAAAAAACCAGCAGCATTGCTGTGTCTGATCCACTCAGACCAGCTCAACACACACTATCACAGTACCACCAATGTCAGTGTCACTGCGTTTCTGAGAATGATCCATCATCCAAATAATACCTGCTCTGTGGTTGTCCTTTGGGAGTCCTGACCACTGAAGAACAGGGTAAAAGGGGGCTAACAAAGCATGTAGAGAAACAGATGGACTACAGTCTGTAACTAGAACTACAAAGTGAATGTAGATATAAAAAGGTGTACTTAATAAAGTGGCTGGTAAGTGCATGCAGTCGTATGCAAATAGAACGGTAAGTTCTGTCAGTTCTTGTTTGGGTCAATTCTTGTTTTTAAATGTCCAGCTGGCCTTGCAGAACTCAAGCTGAACCAGAGTTCCAGTATATACACAGTGGAGTCATGCTGTTACCCTCCAGCCTCTGTCCTCATTCTGGGAGGTTAGAAAGCAGCAAGACAGCAGCATGACAGTCAGTCTTAGACAGTCACCACCTGTTGTATAACACTCCAGTCTGAGTGACAGTGCCCAAAAAAAAAATTGTAAATATATGCTGTCCTTTTGAGACACTGCACCAGATATGTGGTAGTGAATTCCATGCGGTTGAAATCACCATAGCTGCTCTTTCTTGCTCTTTCTCTCCATCTCTCTCTCCCTGTCTGTCTTTTTCTCAGCCCTCCAGTGCCCTTCTGTTTATTTGACAGATCGACAGATCAAACAGCGACAGGGAAAATGCCAGCTCAGAAGCTCGCTGTGTGTTATTTTTCAATCGTGAGCAGTTGGGCCTGACCACAGCTATCTGTATGAAATAAGTCACTACGAGCTTGATTCATCACGGCCACACAGCGAAATGTCATATTCCCTTATTTGGCTCAGCCTGGCTGACAGGTAAGTTATGTGGCAGGCAGGCAAGCGGGCAGGGCTGCTCACAGTGAGCAGGCTGGTAGAGTCACCTTCATAAAGCCTAATCTCCTCAGCAGGCCTGTAGTCTCCCGCCTCTATTGGCACTGCATTGTTCACCGCTCCGCTGCCATTATTGTTCCGCCCCGCAGGGCAAGGCACTGACAATACCGCCGCTCCAAAATGATGCCTTCCTATCAAACGGCACTTGTGCCTCCAGAGCCTGTCTCAACACAAACTGGGAGATGTTGATAGACGCATGTCAGCAGATCATGTTTGTTGACATACAGTAGCTTTCCGAGGCTGTCGCTGCATTTGGGTTATGCTTTGCATATCGCAGCTGTTATAAAAACCTTACATCTCAGTTTTTGACGTTTTTCAGTTTTTGACATCATTTGAAAATGCTTCTTGCCCTTTACACTGTCTGTAAATTTCATGAAGAATGGACCAAAAGAAATAGCCCAAAATTGCTTGGAAAAAATTCCGGTTCCATTGACATACATTACAAGTAAAGTAGGTTTTTTCCTTCTCCTGTAAAGTTACATATTAGAGATACGAGGTTGTCTTCCGACAACAACAATATGCTATCTTGTCAAAATATTGTGTTTTGGACCTTTTTAGAACATGAATGTTCAACCTGTGGTTGGAGTGCTGTTCAGTGTGGTGAGGGATGAAGGCTGAAATGCCGAGCATGATCTCAGCGAACAGATTGCAGTCCAGATTGCGTCTTAAACTCGCATGTTTATAAATAGAGGCCTCTGTTGTGGTACAGCTCAAATTTGCATAATGGTTTTATACGTTTTGTTTAGAGTGCAGGGCTTTGAGTTGCAGAAGTTTGCTATACTAATACTTAGATCTGTGCCAGTGCACCTTTGGGCTGTTTGAAAGACTTACCAAAGTTGATCTGATTGTCAAGGTATTCAGAGAATCACTTGGGCGAGCAAATAGCAGCTTGGTTATTTGAGTACCCAAGGATAGGATCTTTAGCAGAGCTTTTGGCTAAAGTGGCATGTTTACTCCGGGTTGGCCCAGACCTCAACTGACCTCTTGAGGCATAAATATAATAGGGTTCTTGGCAGCGTTGGCTTGTAAATGGCCGTTTGGTTTATGGTCTTTTCTTTCACAACAGCAGGCTTCCTTCTCAGCCCTGCTGTTGTCCACCCTTTAAATGAAAAGGGCTCCCTCACCTGAATTGTCAGTGCTTTATAGTGTTTGCTTGTAATTTGCTCACAGCTGAGCCCATTTCTGCTTTTTACACTATGCCGATAAGTCGTAAGTGCTAACTTTCCCGCAGTTTCCCTCACATGCCTTCACCGAAAATGCATAAGGGACAACTTCTAGTACATAACTGTTAATAATGATGTTTTGTGAGACTCCCCAGTTGCACCTTTTGTGTTCTGCTGCCTGACATGCCAAGACTGCATTTCCCAAAAGCCTTCAGGCAGGAAATCATTGTTACTAGCTAGAAAAAGTGTTCACAATGATCCTGTCTCAATCGCATAACACTGCTCAGTGTTCTAACCCACAGCCACCATCCCCTAAACCTTTTATAGGTCAGTGATCATAGTTACAGAGCAGAAGTACAGTTTAGGCCAGGAGTCAGCAACATGTGGCTCTAGAGCTGCACGTGGCTCGTTTATTTCCCTGTTTTAACAATAAACACCTAATTCACCAACTTTTAACACTGAATATTGCCATGCAGATTGCTGGTCACATAGCAATGCAGACAATCTCACTTAACTAGCAGTTAATGAAACAGCAAAAAAAGAATGGACTTATTTGCATTTCTAATCATTCCAGCTGGTTTCCTGGTATGTTTAATCTGCAATGAGAATTTGTCAAACACAAAAAAGTCACAAAGCTGAAGTCAGATTCTCGCTCACCAGCTTCTTGTTCGAATTTTCCGGTTCCACCTTAAATGGTGAAAGTTACGTTATAGCACCTCAGGCTGAGATTTAAGGTGTAACGAGAAAATTCGGATAAGAAGCTGTTGAATGAGAAGGTGACTTCAAGAAACTATTACAAGAAAAATATCCTGCTGGAGATGTGAGATAAGTGGCTATAGCTGAACTATGCACTCACCGACCACTTTATTAGGTACACGGGTAAAAGGTTGGACGCCCTTTTGCCTTCAGAACTGCCTTAATTCTTCATTTCATACTTTCAACAAGGTGTTGGAAACGTTCCTCAGAGATTTTGGTTGGTTATTTGAGTTCCTGTTGTCTTTCTATCATCTGGAGCCAGTCTGCCCATTCTCCTCTGACCTCTCACATCAACAAGACATTTTCGTCCACACAACTGACCGCTCACTGGATGTTTCCTCTTTTTCGGACCGTTCTCTGTAAACTCTAGAGATGGTTGTGTGTGAAAATCCCAGCAGATCAGCAGTTTCTGAAATACTCAGACCAGCCCGTCTGGCACCAACAACCACGCCACGTTCAAAGTCCCTTAAATCCCCTTTCTTCCCCGTTCTGATGCTCGGTCTGCACTTCAGCAAGTCGTCTTGACCACCTCTACATGCCTAAATGCAGTGAGTTGCGGCCGTGTGATTGGCTGATCAGCTGTTTGTGTTAACAACAGTATCTGAACAGGTGTACTTAATAAAGTGGCCGGTGAGTGTATATACTCTGTAAGTTAGTACATTACCACAAACTGAGACGTATTTACAGTTGAGATGGTTGTACATTACATCAATAAGACACATTACATCAATAAAATGGATATAAATGTTGTGGCTTCCAGAGTGGTTTGATTTTTGCTCAAAGGACCAAATGGCTTTTCTTAACATTCGAGTGGCCAACCCCTGGTTTAGAGTGCTCATCTACACAGGGATGTGCCAATATGGAGTATTTGGCCAATGCAGTAAATGATCATTTAACATTGTTACAGCAGTTACCAGTAAGAATAACTGATCATTTTTTCCATTTTATTTCACACTGTAAGGCATAAATGAGGTACAGTGAGCATAAGACATAAACTGGATCACTGATTAATATTACGTAGTCCGGTTGCTTTCCTGTACCAGCAGTATGCTGTCTGAGTGTTTTCAGTGAACAAGGGAGCCGCATATACGGACTGCAGGAAGCTCTTTATGCTGACAGACTGAGACCTTTTTCCCGTGACTTGTTTCAGCACGGCAGGTTACACCCTGTTTAAACTGGAGAAAATAAACATGACAAAGGGAAAAAGTCTATCGCAGAATGTTCTAAAAGCAGATGACATACCAGGGCCGATTCAGGAGTAAAAGAACCATTAAAACAAACCCCATTAAAAGAAAACAGATTGCGAGACAAATGTAATTAGTTTTGTGCAGCTTCAAGCTGTAATCGGTGTGTTTTCAGACATTTGAATCATCCAAATAGATTAACAATCATGATAGATGGAAACTAATCTGGTGTGATTGGCTGTAATTCCAATATTGGACTGGTAGATACATCTACAGTGGAAATCAAAAGAATCCTAATTGCAGGAATCCAATTCAGTTTGCTGGCTTTTAATAGAATCTGGGTCCCATGAAAAAGACAGGAGTCAAGGAAATCCCCTCGCAATATCTTGGGATCTGTTTACTTTCAGCTCTGCAGGCACAGCAATCGGTGGTACATATTTTATACAGCACCTTCTCTTTTTTCAAATGTAGGTGATTTCTGGTTTCTGGTTTCTGCTTTCGTGTGTTTATGTCTCAGGAAGTAATGTGCAACGTTATTTGTGCTTTCTGATTGTTGGCGGTCTGGAAGACTCAGAACGTTCTTGAGCTACTTTAGTGTTCAGAGTAAAATTGCAGGCCAGATTAACCCCTTAAATGGCCAGACCTCATCAGTGAGGCCAAAGTTCTATTACTCGCTTCTATAACCCAAGAAAAGCTCAACCAGTTTGGATTGAAGTCCCTGTAGTTACTAAATAATAAGCCTGGGATTTTAGGGCGGTTAAACTCTAATTTCTGTGTTGTAGTGCTGTTTCTAGGTGACAGGAAGCCACAGTGCCATGCGCATTGCTTAAAACTGTCTAGTCTGGAGGCATTGCATCATTTTTCATGCGGTTTCAGTGAGTAGGAGGGGTATGCCAAATTATGATGCTGGAAGTTCAGTGCTCCATGCCAGGACAAGTAATGGTCCCTAGAGCCTAACAATTGATCAGAGGTACTTCATCGTGATGAAGTGTCCTTTATGTTCTCTCACTATCATGTGCCTCCCAGTGTCCTACTTCCGTGGCGTGTGTTGCTTGTTATAGATTCTTATACAACAGTTACTTCTGACCACACAAGTTGATTGGTTGAAAGGCGTTCTAACCATTCTGATATTTCACAGGTTTTTCACTGTATCACCACGTCAGTGTTCCTGCAGTGCTGAGAATGATCCACCACCCCAATAATACCTGCTCTGTGAGGGTCCATGGGGGTCCTGACCACTGAAGAACAGGGTAACAGAGTATCAGAGAAACAGATGGACTACAGTCTGTAACTGTAGAACTACAAAGTGCAGCTATACAGTAAGTGGAGCTGAGAAGATGGACAATGAGCGTAGAAACAAAGAGGTGGTCATGATGTTACGCCTGATCAGTGTAGATATCTAGCTCTTTGGGAAGATTCTCCAGAATTGGACAGTTTTTGTTTTTGTGTTTTCTTTAATATCTTACTATTTGCTGTCAATTTTGACTTTGTGCTCATCATTCTTTTCTTTACCTCACTTGATTATTATGATTTTACTGTCCTGTCTGCACCTTTCATGCTGAAACATTGCATTTTTCGTCGTGATAACTCAAAGATGCACTTAACATTAAACAGAGTGGTCCACATAGTTTTGTTAAATGGTTCATCTTGGTGGGTAATGTGCTCTCACTGGCCCTCTGTGTGCTCTGAGCCTTTATGGCACAGCGGGAGTGTGTCAGCCCCCCCTCTGAGAATGCTAGCTAAAAGCCACTTTACTGGTGTGTGGCCAGTCATGTGAGAGGTGGTAAAGCTTTTAATTGTGAGATGAAATCATCTTTTTGCTCCATTTGATGGAGCACCAGGATGGCGGAAAGATGTCTTCACAGGTATTGATTAGAGGATACATGCAGCTGCTGTTGATGGTGACGATGGAACAGAAGGTATCGCAGACATGCTGTTTTCATATCGTACGGACTAACAAAGAAAAACAGATGTTGGTGGGAATAAGCGCCAAGATTGAGTGATTCTATGATAGACATGTATAGTATAGTTTTAAAACGTATGCACAAAGCGGTCTGTCAGTGCAGTCACTTGATGTCAACCTATTAAATTAATAATAGGCCATTATAATGTGTTCAAATTGCATGGCATTAAAGCACGAAACAATACACCCGACCAGGCATAACATTATAACCACCTCCTTGTTTCTACACCAGTTGTCCATTTTATCAGCTCCACTTACTACATAGGTGCACTTTGTAGTTCTAGATTGTAGTCTAGAACTACAAAGAGCTTGTAGTTATAGATTGTAGTCCAACTGTTTCTCTGCATACCCTTTTCTTCAATGATTTAGGACCCTCATGGACCCTCGCAGAGAAGGTAATATTTGGGAGGTGGACCAAGATGTGTCAATAAACCGGAGTTGGAGTGAATGCATATGACTTTGAGTCTTGATTGACTCCTGAGACTCAAGTAGAGTCGTTTTTCCTGACTGAACTTTAAGCGGAAGAATTTAAATTACCATAACAATTATCTTCCATTTTTGCTAGTAATGTTGTTACTATGGCAATGTTTCCATTCCTTTTGATCCAATTGCTGTTGATCTTGTACCGCTATGGCGCACATGGTGTCGGTCATGAATGATGATATTTTCAATGGCAACATGTGAATGCAGTATTGCCTGCATCTGGTCCTGAGCGTTTAAACAATGTGTTTACATGCACTAAATAATCCAATCATGATAAATGCAGATTATTTAAATGGTCATATAAACAGTATATAATTCTCTGATCCCTGACATTGGAGGTCTAGAAATCCAATTAAGAAATCTGATAAAGAGCTCGATTTTAGCTCAGTAATCAGATTTCTCAGTGCATGGAAACTCTTACTCTGATTGGTTTCGGATTTCTCAGTCTGGGCATGTGCCAAGCAGACATTGGTACCTGAAATAAACAAGCAGCATCGCCGCGAGACGCAGCAAAACACTTTTGGAGCAACGAGGAAAGATTTAAATATTCTTCATCTTCTAGATGCCACGGCATGAAGTTTGAGACTTATGTTAAGTTTTCTTGACGCCTTCTTCTATAAGTTTTGTTGGCCGGTTGCAAAGCAGACTTCTGATTACTGTCTGACTCATGTAGACCCGGAGTTTCCCATTATCTGATTACTCAAATGAATGTAAACGTTGATCAGATTACTGACAAAATCAGATTTTCTGCAGTTATTAATATTAAATGCATGTAAACACACTCGTTATTTTGCTGGTATACATTCTTTTCATTGTCATCTTTAAAGAAAGTTGCTCAACTATACGTCTCTTGAAATTACGTGCGGGTTTCAAAGGTGAAAGAAGATCTGAAAACTGTGAGACCTTCCCTTAAGTGCATACGCATGGGGCAAATAATTGCATGTTGCATTTTACAGCAGTTTTGTGCAAAATACCTGGGCAGAATGTGTCCAATTTCCAAAAATTTCAAGAGATGTATCCTTGAGAGACGTCTTTTGACAGTGACAGTAGACATAGCAGCTAGATGGACGAATAAGCCTCTAACATGTGATGAAAGAATGTTTACCATTAGCACACAAGGCCTAGTACACTTGCCTCTCCATATTATCTGCAGGTTTATTTACTTGGTGTTTTCATTGGTATGTTCCTGAGCACATTTGCTAATTGTTCAAGCCAGACAGCCTCACTTGCTCCCTGAGGGCTTGGCCTCGAAGCCTGAAGCTGTAAGGCAAACAGACACTTGTTTACACGTAGCTTTGACAAACGGTGGGTCCTTCCGTCCGTGTAAAGAAGACAAACAACATCTAGAGAAGGGTAACTACCGCTGATTTTAATTACCCTGTCTGCGCTGGCGTTCGCGGCAATAAACCTGTCAGCCCCTCCTATTTAATGAAGGCAGATCAAAGTCACAACTTTCGCAGCTGCCTTTACCGAGACGTTTGCTGCGTCTGTTGTTGTGACCAGCTAGGGAGCAGAGGGAAATATATCTTGCTCGTGCTTTGTCATTGCACGTTTCGTAACGTCAGCTCGATGGGGAAGGAGCACGGCTCCAGCTCGCTCCTGCCTGAGAGACTGGCAGGTCATCTCCGCATTTGAATTCATGGGTGCAGATGGATGCGAAGCAAGTGAGAGAGGCGTCCTGCCATGCACGCCGCCTTTATTGATGCCGGGCGTGAGGGGGAAGAGTGACATTTAACAGCGAGAACGAGGGGGGCTTCTGCTCAGCTGTGAATGTGGCAGCAATACCAAACAGCACAATCCTGTCCACAGCGTCACGAAAACTGTGTGCCAACACAGTTAATTGACTCATAGGCCATGTTCATTGTTCTATTACAGGATTAACTTCTGAGTTGTGCGGTTTTTTGTTTCACTGTTGATACTGAATCCAAAAAGATTACAGATTTTCTAGAAACAAAGCCGGACACCCCAAATCAGAATAGAGGTCTGCACAGGGCGGACATTGAAGCCTGGACCTGATCTGAATCCATTTACTCACAGCATTTTCTTCAACCTGACAAATTCTTTTTATTTCATCAATGGTGAACAGTTAGCAAGATGTGGGAGCCAAAAGAATAAAACTAAATAAGCTGCACTTATATATTATATTTTATTGTATTGCACTGTGTATTGCATTGCACTGAATGGCACAGAGTTCTGTGTTCAACTCTCTTCCTTTTTCTCTCGGTATCTAGGTATCTGACTTTTTGTTTGTTGCAGTATCTGAGCTCAGGACCGTCTTTCTCTCTAACCTACTGGTAACTAGCAAAGATACTTTCTCTAGACAAACAAAGCACTTCTTGTAAGTCGCTCTGGTTAAGAACGTCTGCTAAATGCTGTAATTGTAAATGTAAAGAATGCGGTTTGTAATATTTCAATATAGTTTGTTGCTAAAATACTAAACTATATGTATAACAATAAATTGTGTGTAGTGTAATATTATGTTTGGAGATACCGATACCATGTTTGCCCTTCTGATGCCAATACCAATACTTGATCCTTACTGCAAAGTAAACATGCAAATTAGCGGGCCGTTTTTTTTTTTATAACATTATAAAGTACTGTGCGAAAGTCTTAGGCCCCCATGACACGTTTTCAAAATCTATTTATTTGTGTAGTTTGTGTTTATTTGCTGAGAAAAGTGTTAATATTTGAATAAACAAAATGTATCCAAAATTAATGATTTATATATATATAAATAACAAATAGTGATTTTCTGGATGTTGGTGTGTTTGTTTACCCATCTCCAAGCCTCTCCTCAAGGAAGTCCAGTATTATATATAGTTAAAAAGCAGCTCCTGGTTTGACCAATCAGTGCTCAGTAAATTGAGCTCATGATGTAACTGATGATATTAACGAGTCTCTGTGGCGGCTGTGAAGGTGTCAAGGAAGAATATGGACCCAAGAAATTCTTGTTACTGTTTATTGTTTTTATGTTTATTTGAATTATGAATACGACTTTATTTGTTTAAAACTTTGCTTAGATGCCTAAAACTTTCGCACAGTACTGTATAACCATCAAAAAACACTACAATCAGATACGAAGAGGGCGCTACAAAGACCTTCGCTGCCTTTGAGACGATCAGGACACCAGTCTGCCCTTTTGATGACCTGAAACAATGTTTACATCAAACTGTTATTCCAAAATAACAAAAACACTTTAGTTTTCCATGAGATTCATCCTGCACATGTCAAGCGTCCTCAATACTGTTGAGTGTGAGCAAAAGTCTTGAGCTCAGGCCAAGGCTATTAAACACATCAAGTATTGATCCTCTCAGTTTGTCTTTCTGAGCCCCGTCTGTCCTGCTGTGGGCCAGAGCCCAGAGGAAATGCTGACCACAAAGGTGACAGCCAACAGCTAGTGACTATTTCAGCACCATGGAAAGAGGCACAGAAAGAGCTTGTAAAATGGTTCAGTGTTTAACTTTAAAAAGTAAGTAACCTGGTTGCTTTAACATTTCAAATTCAGAGAACTTATAATAGTAAGTTAACAGAACAATACGCTGTAATAATTTTCTATTCTTATGATTTATTACTCGAAGTTGAATGAACAACCAGACGCCTTCCTTTAAGTTAAAAGGCTTAATCGTTTTTTACAGTGCATGATCTCCTAGTTTTAGCTGATGACAAAAAGATCGCAAAACGGATTCATGCCATTTTTGATTAGATTTTACTAATTTTATTAAAAAGGTTCTAAACTTATGAACTTATGAAATTCCTTTTTACTAGATATGTATCCTGGCAGAATACTTGGTCCAGATTCCTGGTGACTGGCCATAAATGGTTGTACAAAGAGCAGTTAATGGTATATTGTCCCTGGTATATTCTCAGGTCTGCAGTTGTTCATTTAGTCACAATTAAACTTTTAAATCCCAGGCTGACCACATCCTAAGGCAGAGATATGGATTCCCACAGGATTCCTGCTGGACCCATGGGTTCCACCATCAAATCTTGCAGCACAGGACTAAGTTTCAGTGTTGGGCCTGGGAGTGGGTGGGAAACCAGCATGCATAATAGAAATCCTGCAAATGAACAAATATCCTAAATAGAATACAGCGATGACTAAATCATACATATAAACCATATAAAATGATAACAGTAAACAGTCATTCTGAAGAGTTGCAGAGCAAATGATCATGTCAAGTGCATGCAAATTCTTGTAGCTTACAGAGACGACAGAGCTTTCAGTCGGACAGCCACAGCTGCCAGGCCAGCAAAACACCAAAAATAACCATTCTGTGGTGGCATATGATGAAGTTACATCGCCTTTTACTTTGCCTTGACTGAACTGCTTGGGTGGAAGTAGCCCAAAACGTTTCGGTATGCGGGAGCGGTAGGGAGCGGGACTGAAAAAACAGCCACAGGCCTCTATCCTAAGGCTTAAAATTCAGTAACTACATGGACTTCAGTGCAAACTGACTGAGTTATTCCTAAGCAATAGAAGCATTTAATAGAAGTCTGGCCATTTTAGAGGTTAATATCACGGTGTTCAGTACACTCTGTGGAGCAGTACATGTCAATACCTTCACTCAGGAAACATAGTTGTACTGTAAACTATTGAAACTGGTGTTTTGTAAGTTGTAGTGACTACACAGGCTTTTTATATTATTGTTCTGTTCTATAACATTAGGTTATGAAAAGGTACAAATATGTACTTTTTCTTTCAGAAAAACTTATTTAAGGATAACAGTTGGACCTTAAAACCACCGCTGTACTTTCGACAAAACATTTCCATTGTTTGTACCTTAATGAATGATGTACCTGAACAGAACCTTTATTTCTAACAGTATATGAAAAGTTTGTGTGGTGCTGAAATTACATGTTATATTAAACATCCAGCAAAATTTGAAAATGAAAAAATAAGATAGGGATATAAATTATACCTGGCTTAAAAACTGCTGATCAGACCTACAGGCATGGCTAATCATTTACTGAGCATGTCAGTCAGACAGATGTCCATCACATCTCTCAACAAAGTTGGCTGTGAGATAAAGTAAATTTTGTGGCAAAATGTTTGAGAGAAGATCCTGATGTTTGAGAGAGGAGTGGTCCGATTCGAGAGGACAGCAGGGGTCTGAGCGCAGCTAATGAACTTGAATGCATTTGTCAGCACAAAGTGCGCAGATAAAACACTGGATTTGCTCAACAAAACACTCTGGTTTCATTCAAAACTTGAAAAGCTGCACAACAACGCATCCCTTTCAGAGCTTTTCACTCGGCTAGTGTATTTGTAGCCTTGACATTAGCTCGATGGTTTCTAGCTTTCTAGTATCAAATTAATAGAAATGATTTAACAGTAATACTCTGTCATAAATAATAATGTATTAATCTAACATTGGTAGTTAGGCTATTTCTTACTAGGCTTAACATTAATCAACTAAGCTGATGTTAGCTACATTAATATAATAAGAAGCAGCTCTTCCATCTTACAAATACATTTCTACAATGTTTTTGAAGAATATACATTTTCAGTGGTGGAGACAAATCTGTTGTTCCTTTTGGTTTCTGTGTGTATAAAAACGTAACATGTCAAAACGAAAGAAGCGTAAAGCCAGAGCACCAATCAGGGCCCAGCGGTCACTTTGTTTAGAGCTGGTTTTGACCTGTTGGTCATACCGACCCAGTGCAGCACGCGGTTCAACGTCAGCGCAGCAGCGTAAAACTTTGGGAGAGTCTGTTCAACATAAATGATGAACTAACCTAACTTTGTGTAAATAGAGCTCAATATAGAAATACGTCCACATATGCAGTCGAGACTGACGCGGCTTTTTTCTGAATTTCTACAAACACCATTTCATTTTATAGTAAATGAGTTTGGGCTGGTTTATGTTTATGAACAGACGCCTACAGATCAACATAGTAAAGGAGCTCATCTGTGATCCTGAGTTTAAAGCCAGTTTTTATTCAACTTAAACTTGGAACTAAGTTGTAAATAAATCTGAAACTGAAACTTTGCTTGTGTGTAAAAAGTGATTTCAGAGCCACTCGGTTCTCCCTGATGGAAACTGTTTACCTTCAGTGTTTTGTGCTTCTGATCATTTTAATAGACGTCAGCGTCACTAATTAATGACGTTCTATTAAAAGACTGGTTTACCAAGAGAGACGCTGGAGGACTTTCACCTGAAATGAGTTCATGAAGCCAGTCTGGTTATAAAAATGATAACAGGACCAGATCAGAGCCAGAATTACTCTTTTAGTACTTTTACTTTATACTTAAGTACATTTGAAGGGAAATACTTTAGTACTTTTACTCAAGTGGAGGTCTAAAGGGAGGAACTTCTACTTTTACTGGAGTAATATTTTACCTTGGGTGTCTCTGCTTTAACTCAAGTACATGGTTTGTGTACTTCATCCACCACTCAACATTTTCAACTGAGGGACTTCCAAAACTTAATTGGCCTTTTATGTCTATAAATAGATATATATGGTGGGCAGCGCTGTCGCCTCACAGCAAGGAGGGCCTGGGTTTGATTCCCCGGCCGGGCAACCGGGGTCCTCTCTGTGTGGAGTTTGCATGTTCTCCCTGTGTCTGCGTGGGTTTCCTCCGGGTTCTCCGGTTTCCTCCCACAGTCCAAAGACATGCAGTCAGGCCAATTGGACGTGCTAAATAGCCCCTGGGTGTGAGTGACTGTCTGTGTCTGTCTGTCTGCCCTGCGATGGACTGGCGACCCATCCAGGGTGCATCCTGCCTTCCGCCCAAAGACTGCTGGGATAGGCTCCAGCACCCCCCCCACGACCCTGACGGAGAAGCCACTTAGAAAATGGATGGATGGATGGATGGATGGATGGATGGATGGATGGATGTCTATTACGGAAAAGAATTAAAAGCTAAGATCTTTCATCTAATACGATATTAATTTCACTCAGCACTACACGCCATATTCTAATAGTCATGTTCTGTCCTTGACCTGAGTCTTACGCCTGCCTTTCATTTGTGATTGATAACTTGCAGTGTGGCCACTTGCTGAGCAGAGTCTGATCAGACGTGTGTATTGGCACTGCTTCCATTGTGGTGTAAAAGGGCCCAAGCAAGAGTTGGCAGTGATAATGAAGCCACCACTATAAATGGCCCAGTCACTCCTGATTAAGTGGTGTGTCATGCTCGGAGTAATTGCCTTAATTAGCTATTGAACAGGTTTCGGGGTTAATGGGACAACAGGTTGGCGGGCGAGTGTGATTTACTGGTGGAAGTTAATGATTTCGCTCTCATCTTCCACCCTCATTCCTTGAAATGATTTGATTAACGCTATGGGAGGACCAGATCCCCCTTGTTTGTTATTACAAAATCAATTTCATGCCTGGATGAACTATCTCTGAGGCTGTTTATGTTGGGCAAGCCAGGCCCCTCGCTTGCCGATTGCCTGTTGAGGGGAGCAGGGTAAATCTGCCTTCCTCTCAGGAGCAAGAACACTCTTTTTTTTTCTCCACAGCTGTCATCCCGCAGCATTTGTCCAGTCTGAAAGTTTGCTTCAGTTTAATAAGACTGTTGTAGACTGACTTCTCAGCCTTGCAGTGAGAACAGTCGGAGAAAGTGTCTAAAGAGCTGGAAGCTGAAAATAATTGGGCAGGTTGCTCTACTTTGCTTTGGTAAGGCTGAATCAGTGGGCTTTGAAAAGCTAGGTGAGCATGCAGGGGAGAGCATTCCAGTATTTAGCTGGCCAGCCAGGTTAAGCGGGAGATCTGTGCTCTTGTGATTTTCAAAACAAGACTTAATACTAAATAATCATGAAAGGTTAAAGATGAATTACACCAATTTTTAAGTTTTGCATAATTATATTTAAGCAGACTCTATTCAGGGTGGTTTTATGTAAAATGCCCTATTCTAGAGAAACATGCCAAGGATTGTTCAGAGTGTTAGTGATGGGAACCAAACATCTGAAGAGTTTAACGCCTCTAATCCTGCGTTGACACCGGCAGTGACTTTTCGCCTCTTGTTGCCAAAATCCCTGATCACTCATCGCCTGTGGGCGTTTCTAAACTTGAGTGGATGATTGGTTGTGATTGTTTTACTGATGCTGAGCACAAATCAGATGCGTTCCCATTACAAATAAAAGTCCTGGTGAGAAATTTGTTGCAACTACCTCCAAAATTCTCCAAAATGGTAAAGAAATAACTGTATAGGCTATAGAAATAAAAATTGTTTGTATGCAGAGAATCGTTTTCTAATAATGTCTTGGCCCCCTGAATCAAAGTCAAATCTTATTTTCAAGTACCTGGAGCTTCAGAAACGTCAAGGTACGATTTTCCACAAATTCACATTACAGAAGCAAATCTTATCTCAATTTAGGAATTTTGTCTTATTTTACAGCATCTTATCTGAAGTTAGGAAATCTTGGCCTACTCAGTCGACAATAAACTGTCATATCTGTTACCTGGCCACTGACAATACACATACAGATGAAATGTACACATGTAATCAAAATAATGTTACAATGCAAGTTACAATTTCTGATCCCTACGTAAAAAATGTCAAAATCAAGCTAAAGTCCAAAAAAATGGAAGTTATGAATACTGTGATTGCACCCCCTGCTGTTTATCCATCACTGCTCACCAGTTTCAGTTTCCATTTCCCAAACGCTAGCCGAGAGCACTAACGTTATTCCTTCTAATAAACAGACACACATTTAGCTCGGTGTCCTCATTATTCACCAGGGTCACTGTAATATTTTATCATCAACATTAACATACTAATGGTAATTAGGTGGAATGGTGGAGATCGAGTCTGCAGTGTGTTAGTTTTTTTAAATGAAGAGTTAGAAGTGAAACCACTGTTTTATGATATAAATGAATGCAACACTATAACACCGGTAATGAACTATACTGCCTGTTGCAGTTGTCTAAAACAATAGAAACGGACGGTTAAAACAGAAGTTACGACACTGTTGGGGTTTACCTTAAAGTTAGGACAGTATTTAAGAGGTTTAATCTAGTTTGTATGTTTTCTTATCTGAGGTTAAAGATGATGAACTTAAGAACTGTTGTTCTGTAATAGCTTCTGTCGTAAATTCAGTCCTAACACAAGTCGTCATGATGACTAAACGGAGAAGATAAAATTTCAGACGTAAAATTTTCTATAATATGACCTCTGGTCTGTTAAAATACTCTGTTTTATTGCTGCGCACAATGTTTTTGATGACATAATAAAATCTTGAATGGGAGAATTAACCACCTTACTTGATTATGATTAGCATTACAAGTCCATTCACCAGCAGAGCCATTTAGAATCATTTTCCAAATGATCTTTTATTTATCATGCATTAAGCAGCTTGTCATAACCTGTGATTTAAAGCTACCCCACTGCAAGGTGGACAGTAATTGCAGCACTTCCCTTTGGCGAGCTCGACCTCATTAATCTGCGTTTAACCACAAGCGACTGTCTGCACTTAAGGGGATCCATGAAGGTTGGGTTGCCGTTAGGTCAGATTACACCCGCTGTCTCTGTAGTCCCATCCTGGAATGAAGCGAGACCTGATTAGATGAAGCCAAAGGCTAGGCAGCATTAATACTGGCCTCTGTTTGGTGGCGAGAGATAAACTAATACAGCGGGATAAGAGAGAAGAGAGAAGAAAGATTTGTTGTTGATAATGGTAAGTGGAGAGCATTACCCCGTCCCTCGTTCTCTCTGTTTGCATGGCATGAAGGAGTGAAGCAGGGGGTTGATAACAGGACTCCGGACTGAAAACCAGAAACGATCAATATTTGCTAGGAACTAAAACGAAACTGAAAATATAACAATCCCTAAACGTTGTGGGGCGAAAACATTCGTTTGAAATCACGGCTACCAGTAGGGCTGCAATGCTTGATAAATAGGGGCGGGAATCTCTTGGTACCTCACGATTCGATTCGATTACGATTCAAAGGTTGTGATGTGCTTATAAAATGATTACCGATGCATCTTTTTTTTTTAATACAGGATTTCTGTTTTCTATTTTTCTATTTTGGTACTATCAGAGCAAATGATCCATAACGAATTTACGTCCAATATCTTTTATTAATAAAACAAATGGAGATGATGTGGCAAGTGAACTGGAAGGCTCTCATTCACTGCTCTTGTTTGAAGCACAGGAAAAACAGGCTGCCACTCATCTGTGATAAAATGCAGTTACGATGACATGGCATGGGGGGAGGTTTGCTGTGTCGGTGAAATATCTTCAAGAGTAGACACTGTATCTCGGCTCCAGAGTGTCCAACAGAGCAGGAAAGCCCTGGTTCTCAAAGACTGAGAACGAACGCAAATCCTTGGCAGGAAAAGTTGTGATAGAGTTTGTAATTCGCTTCCGAGTTGAGTGGAAGCTTTGACATCGCTTTCTTGATGGTCCTTTGTTGATGGTCCTGTAAGTATAACTGGTAGTTGATGGTCCCTCTTGATGGTCCTGCAAGTATAACCGGTAGGAAAATGGATTGAAACGTGTAATATGGTTTCTCATGTTTGTCGTTTCCAAAGTGTTTTTGTTTAGTGTGACACAACTTGCATAGTATGGCTCTTATCCAGGTCCCCTTTCTCCTGGTGTGCAGACTGCAGGTCATCTACCAATGCAGTCTTGCCTGGCTAGTAGCAAACGAAAAGGCAAAGAGACCAACAATTTGGAGATCAATGGACTTATTTGCACTCATACGCAGCGCAGTTGGTTTGCTGGTACATTAACTCTGCAACAAGAGACTGTCAAACACTGAAAAGCTTCTCAGTATTTTCCCAGTCCACCTTAAATGGTGCTGCATTTACATTCTGGCACTTTAGGCAGAATTTAAAGTGGAATGAGAAAATTCTAAGAAGAAACTGGAGAATAAGAAACGACTACAGCTTCGTAAAACAGTCGAACATTGAGAGACATTTTACAAGAAACTTACTTTTGAGGAAAACTTCCTGGCGCAGATGGGAGGAAAGCGTCTATAGCTAAAGCTTAAAGCAGAGCAAAGTAAGTCTGGATTTTCATTTCATTTTCGTTTATATTGTTTAACCTATACTAGGACATTAACCGACACCGAGACGTACTGGGCATTAAACGTTGTGGCTCCCACGGTGGTTTGACTTTATTGAAAGGACAAAATGGCTCTTCTTAACATTTGGGTTGTGACTCCTAACCTGGCTTTTAATGCAGAGGGAGCTCATGCAGTAGTGTTTTTGTTATGTGCCATGACAGACTATCCGGATGCTGCACTTCCACACTTTCAAGTTCCACCTTTTGCGTTCCGTCAACATTACATTATAAACTAAAATGTAGAAAATCGATTTTTGACATTTGTGAATTGATTCAGAATCGTCCACGTCCGCACCCCAATGCATCTAAGAATCGAGTTTTCCCCCACCTGTTTAAAATCATATTTTTTTTCTTCTGTGCAGCCCAAAGTTTAAAAAGAATTTGAATTATACTGCATGACTAAAAGTATTTGGACACCCAACTATGACCCCTACGCGACAACTTATTCCAAAACATGGCTTTCCGCGAGATTTTCGAGTGTGTCTGTGGGAATTTGAGCCCTGACATCAACCCCACTGATGACCTCTTGGATCAGTTGGAACACTGAGTTTGAGCTAGGTCTTCTCGTCCAACATCCATGCCTGACCTCACAAAGGCTCTTTTGACTGAATGGGCCCCAGACATACTCCAAAAACTTGTACAACACCTTCCCAGAAGAGTGGAGGCTATTATAGCTGCAAAAGGGGGTGGTGGGTGCAGCTCAGTATTAATGCCCATGGTTTTGGAATGGGATGTCCAACAAGCTCATATGGGTTGCGGTTTTCAGGCGTTTTCAGTAGTCCACATACTTTTGGCCTACAAAGTTTATTCTTCCTTGTTCACTGGCCATCTTTTCACAAACAAAGGATATTCCTCAGTGTTACACAAGGACTTTTCTGGGAATAGAACACCTGTTCTTTGGATTGTGATACTGTGCTTGGACATTATCTTGTGTTCTCAGTTGCCCGTCCTTTCACACGTTAGGTGTGTAGCAATGTATTAAACAAGGCTACTTCTCTTCGTAGATGCAGTGAGAGTGGTGCTGTCACTTGTGTCATGAGCCTTGGCATGATTGTAAAAATGAAGGCTGATTCGTGAGGTCTTGCCTAGAGATGATAGGATAACCATTAAAGGACTCAGATGGAGGAAACGAATGGCTCAGATAGATCCTCTGGTTTTATTGCTTTCGTCTGCCATCCAGAGCATCAAATCTGTTGTTTCAGGACAAACAAATGGCCTAATTCTGGCCCACGGCTGCGTGAGTGTGAGTAATGATAGACTTTTGTATGACGTGCTGGCAGGAGCACAAGCTTAAGGACCCATTGAACACTGTGGGATCCATCTGGGTGTCCATCTGGTGTGATGGGTCAGGCACAGCGGGTTAATTCAGATCATACAACTCCACAGCATGTGAAATGAAAAGCGCATAAAACGGACAAACTGTTCTCCAGCGTAAGTGGACATTGGACTAGATTGCACGAGGGTGAGTTTCCTAGTGTGTTTATCTCTGACAGTCGCTCACATGTACATGAAGTTCTTGGTTAGACTAAACGATTAGACTGAATCAAGACGTTTATGTGAGTTGTATGAAAGACAGGAACATTTATAGTCCAGTTTACAGGCCTATAATTGTAGTCTGACTGAACCACTTTGTGAATCACCCCTTCATTATGCACCAAAGTTTTCTTGCTGATATTCAGATAGACCCTCTGAATATGTCATGATGTTGATTAATGAAAAAATGTTTCAGGTTTTGTAGTCAAGACCGAGTCTGAGTCAAGACCAAGACCTGGATGCATTAAGTTCAATTAAAACAAAGACTTTGTAGTAGTTGAGTCTGAGTCGGGACCAGGAGCGATGAGACAGAGGCTGAGAAGCATGGGGAAAAAGCTTATTGCACATTCATTATCATTCATTATACATGGTTTATTTTAATATTTAATATTACATTGCCTATTATTTCATTTTTTTTATATATTTGGCAAAGTACAGTATCAAATAATAGCCTAAAATATTATGAATTACTGCTATATTCATAGTCAGAGTCCAGCTTTGTATTGTAAACTTTCGAAGTAAATGATCAAGAACAATTCCACCTAACCTAGTCTAGCGGTCGACAACCCAAATGTTAAGAAGTGCCATTTTATTCTTTCGACAGAAATCAAACCATCTTGGGAGCCACATTTTATCATCTTGGCTGGTAATATGTCTCAGTATGTGCTAATATTATAGGCTGAAATATATAAACAAAAACTCAGACTTACTTTGCTCTGGTTTAAGCTTTAACTCAGCTGCTTCTCTCGCATCTCTGGCAGGAAACTTTTCCTCAAACATAGAACAGCTTCTTGTAAAATGTCTCTCCGCGTTCGGTTTTTAACGAGGCTGAAGTCAGACTCTCATTCGCCAGCTCCTTGTTCGAATTTCGTACTAGAAGCTGGTGAGCGAGAATCTGACTTCAGCCTTGGGACTTTTTAGGGTTTGAAAATTTCTCACTGCATATTAAACATATCAGTGAACCAGCTGGAGTGCTAATAAATGCAAGTAAGTCCTGTCATCACCAAATGATCGATGTTCGTCTTCAATTTTTCTCTTTGCCTTTCGTTAGCTGCTAGCTAGGCGAGATTGTTGTCTACGATGCTGTGGTGACCTGCACTGTGCTTGCCAACCTTCAGGGTTTGAGTGAATTAGCAGTTACAGATTAACTTCAACATTTAACAGCATTTATTGTTTCAACTGTGTTGAACGATCAGCAGAGATCAGCAGATTCTGCTGTGGAGCTGCAACAGGGCAGCAAAAGAGCGATGATCCCTGCCCTAGACCGAGTCCAAATGATGTTGAGACAGGGCAAAGACCAGGCCTGAATCATTTTGAGACTGAGCCAAGCCCGAGATTGGTCATTTCCAGCCTTGGAACCTGATTCGAGTACTACAACACTAGTATCATGTTTGTTTTGGTCTCATTAAGCTGTCATTGCACTGTCGTTGTGTTATTGCAGAAAATGCTGCAAAATATGCCAGAAACTCATACAAATCTGTTTATTGAATGGGACTGCATTTATTAATCACTCTAAGCTTAGTTTGGACCATAACTATTGAACTGTGGTGTAGATGATCATACCTTAGTTAAAATAGCAGTTTTAAGGCGTTTTGACATCAAATACAACACAGTTGGGTTTGATGGGCAGTCGTGGGCTGGAGATTAGGGAACCAGCCTTGTGACCTTGAAGGTCGCCGGTTCGATCCCCTTGGACTACAGTACCCGACTGAAGTGCCCTTAAGCAAGGCACCTAACCCCAAACTGCTCCCCTGCCTCTGTGGATATGGCCAGTGTGCTCACTGCCCCCTAGTGTGTGTGTTCACTAGTGTGCATACAGGTGGGTGTTTCACTGCACTGTGGGTTAAATGCAGAGGTCTGATTCCTCTGTGTGCAAAACACAGTTAGCTAATGGTTCTGAATTCAAATCCACATCAGAACTATAGAGGGAGAATTTCTTGCATCTCACAAAATGGGCAAACTGACCCTCCATTTGGAGAAGCAAAAGCAGCATGGAGAGCTGCACCAACTCAAAGTTTGAGGGCTTTTGCACACAGCTTAGACATCCATATCTCACATTGAGCTGCTTTTGGAGACACTAACACCACCTGTGACAAAATAGAAGACAAACTAATCCTTTTGATGTGTGTCAAAAATGTTACCTGCTGGGACACGGCTGATCCGTCAGCTTGGTTGCCTCTTTGGCAACATCAGAGGCAACAGTGATGGGTTGAGTGAGTTCATGTCACCTGCATAAGTTTGCAAAATCGAACAGGCAAGTAAAATAATGTCACAAAACATGGTCCCAGTTTATCTCAAGTGCCTCTAATAACTATGTAGTTACATGTGAACAACATATGGTTGTTGTCGGAAGAAAACCTTGTATCTCCATTATTGGCATTTGTCAGTTTTTGACATAATTTGAAAGTATCAGTTACTCTTTACATTGTTTGTAAATTTTATGATTAGTGGCCTAAAAGAAATGACCCAAAATGACACGGGAATAATTCTGGTTCCATTGACTTACATTGAAAGTGAAGTATGTTTTTTTTCTCCTGTAAAGTTATTATTTTGGAGATATAAGGTTTTTTTCCGACATGCAGCGATATGCAATGTAACTACTAATGGTTTGGACACCGTTACAGATGGACTACAGAAGTACAGATTAGGTAATTACACACGTGTGTCTTACAGCCTATTCTCTATCATGTAATTACACAAGCGTAATAACACAAATATAATCAATTTGTTATTACCCTTGTTCCAACAGTTTTTTTTTTTTCAGCAAGTGTCATAACTTACATTAAGACATTATGTACACTGTATCTGCCAGCTTTAATAACATTTAGCCAGCATTTATGTTGCTAATGCTGTGACACTGTAACCAGTTTCAGCTTTAAACCAGTCTGTAATGTGACAGAACAGCAGACGGCCCTTATCTTAACATGTAACTTTAATGCACTACAGGAAAGTTCCTGTATAGTTGTTATAAAAGTACAGTGTAATTACAGAAAGGTATTAATTAATGTGATGTGATTGGGTCACATTATTACAACACAGTTATTACACAGTAATAGTAAAGCGCAAATGTAATGTTATGTAAACATACTTCCTTTAACTGCTGGAACAGCCTTCTGATTGTAGAGTATCAGAAAGATACATTTGTATAATTACATGAAGCAAAATAGACTATACTTCTGTAATGATGGGCTAAATCAGTAGTGTTGTTACATGTGTTATACATGTGTAACTACACAGTTATTAGACACTTACTATAAAGTGGGACCAAAAACACATTTGGTTTGGTTTGTATCATCAGTTTTTCATGTGATCTAATTCATTAATTGATGTCCAGATAAATAACCCTGAATTGTAGTGGCCTTTAGACTGATATTGAACGTGTGTGTTAATGTAGTTAGTGTCATTCATTTTGTAGCCCAGCGAACGCACGTGGTTTTCTAGTAGTGCTCTGCTTTTTGCAAACTGAGAGGCCCTTTGAACTTTTGCTTGGAAGGTGTTTCTGCAGCATGCTGGTCGTAGAGAGAGCAGCCCAGGTCACCAGAGCCAGTTGTTAATTAGCCATTCATGAAGCATTTCCTCAGTTTCCATGGTTACAGTATTTCATTGCATCTGTGCTTTGTCCTCTCAGAGGAATTGCCGTGGCTTTTTCGTCCCTGACCGGTGCGGGAATCTCATGCCATCTTATTTCGAGGGAAGTCCGAAGTCTCCAGAATCCTCCTACCATGCCATGCTTTGAGACTCTTGAGACGAGAGGCTCCAGATACGTCTATATACAGTATTGACTTTTCGAGTTGTTCTGGGTCATATTCATTTCAGCAGAGCAGGTCTAGTCATTTCAGTGGTTTATCGTCCCATGTAGCCGGTGAGTTATTGATTCACTTCAGGCTGGAGACGTTTCAGGCCGCTGGATTGCATTCCTTTCCTACATGGATTATGGAATTTTTTGGGGGAAACAGTAACAGCAATCTGAGGCTTAGACTTCGTGGACCAATGCGGTGTTTTCATATTTATTTCCAAAAACACTAAAAGACAATTTGTAGGGCTGCACCATATATTAACAATGCACCATGGAAAATGGGCAGACCAATTATTACATTGTTTGAACATATCTAATCATATCTAAGCTGTACGATGCCTATAGTGCATTTGAGCAATTATCTGCTGCTGTCATTGTGGTTTTCTATTGAAAATGCAATCAAATCTGGTCCTTAGATTCGAAATCATGAAAAACCTGAAAACATGTGCATTGTTTCAGCTTCAGTTATGAGGTATTAATTATTGGTTATCATGTATGTAAATGAATACCAGTACATCCTTAAGTTTTTGTTCTCATCTAGTGGCTTTACTCATGAGAGCCCCCATTTAGACCCACTTTTAGATCTTTCAGGTTTGCAATGTTTACTGTAAGCAGCATTTCATGTCACAGGCTGGGAGCTGAGGTTTGGAATGAGGAAATTCTTCTATGGTGGCATCGTGACTTGTCAAGCTGTCAGGAGAGAGGAGGCTGTTAGCTAAGGGATGGATTTGTGTAATGAGGTAAGGAGGAACCGGAGCAGAATGGGGAAACAGTGTCCTAGTGGGCTTTCCACACGCACACACACACACACACACACACACACACACACACACACACACACACACATCACTCATGAGGCTCAGCCTGTTCCACAGTGGTGGCGAATGGGATGCAGAGCCGACACCAGATGCGCAAGCAGTGGTGTCATGCGTCATGCTCTCAATTGGCCACTGATGCTTTATCCTGAGATGATTATTTGGTCTGTGTGGGTGGTGTGGGGGTGCGTGTGTGTGTGTGTGTATTTGTGTGTGTGTGTGTGTGTGTGTGTGTGTGTGTGAGATTGTGTGTGGAACATCCTGCTTGTATATATAGTACTCTGAAAAAGTCAAAGACCATCCATCATTTATTTTATTTCCAGTCCAATAACTGCTTCCATTCTTTTTCTAAACTTGCTTTTACTTTTTCAAAGAAACCTGCAGGGATATTTGTCCACACCTCCAAAGTTCGGTCTTAGAAGTTGGTTGCATTTTCTGTTTCTCGCAATCCAAGTAATCAGTGGGCAGTCCGTTGTTCTGAGAACACCAGCAGCTTCTTTGTCTGATTTGCAAACTTTATTCCTTTTGATCTTTTCTCAGTGAGGCTTCTTAGCAGCCTTTCAGACCCATAGCGCTGAGTCTTACAGTGGACGGATGGACAGAACCACGTGTGGATGTTTTCAGATCTAAAGCAGCCTGATCTTCTCCTCTCTCTCACAGATGAAAGCTTTAAGTGCTGTTTGGGGCCTGGGGTATCTGATAGGGACTGTTTTGGTGGTCTACCAGGTTGTGCATGGTTGTTAAGATCCCATTTATTTCTGCAGTTTAAAATTGTTTTTCACGTTTTTGACATTTTTCTTTGACTTTGCCTTTCTTTATATATTCAGTCTTCTCAGAAATATCTCCTAAAATACCAATATAATAATGGCCATTTTAACTGGAAATTAAATAAATGAAGGGTGTTCTCTGGCTTTTGGACCGTACTGTGTATTATAATGTGTGTTTGCGACTGTGTGTACAGGAAGATTATGTATGTATTATATATTATATATCCTGCTGTGCTCTGTAGCATGCATTTCTCATGATGACCTCAACGTTGGATCGAAATGGCAAGAGGAAAAGATCTAAGTGACTTTGAAAGAGGTTCATTATTAACAAGAGCTTCAGTCAGAAAGACTGCTCAATTGGTCAGTGTGTCAGTTGAAACAGCGACTAAAGTGACAACTACATTTAGATCTATGGGAAGGTCATCAGCAAGTCAGGCTCAGCACGATGACACCAACGCCCACCCCCCAGGTCTGCCTGAAAGTAGATGAGAATACAATTAATTGCTTAAAATACACACAAAGTGTAAGGGTCCAGTCTGCCCGGCCTACTGCCAGCAGAGGGCGACGGCAGCAAGGTGCCCAACCTGCACCGCTTGCTGCCAGCAGAGGGCGACGGCAGCAAGGTACCATGGACTAATCAGGCTAACCTGACACACCTGTGAACTTCCTATTTAAGGCTTCAGCAAACACCAGTGTTTGTCACACCTTTGTAGAGGGGTGACTGGTACGGTACCTAGTATTTGAAAACAAAAGAAATCTAAAACCCTAAAAAAAATAAAATAAAATAAAAGAGGCCTGAGAAAAGAAATTGCCTCAAAAAACAAAAAGAGTAATTACCCCCAAATTACTCAAAAAAAAAAAATCCAAGCCATGCAAAGATGTTTGCTCCACGGAGAGCAAACCGGGTAAAACTAACCTGACCTTCCTCTCACAATCGCAGAGGAAGTGCCTTGTTTTCTGTTTATCTTTTTTCACCTGTCTCTAACTCGGCCTTTGTTTTGAGCACGCTGCATTTGGCGTTTCCTTGGTTTGCCGTTAATCCCCACCCCCTCGTTTCCGCCTTCCTTGAGGTGCTTTGCCTGGGGTTGCCTGTGTGGCTCAGCGGTAACGCAGCAGACTGCTGACTATTACAGTGGTGGTTTGAACCAGGGTCCGGGTCACCTCGTTAGCAGCGTTAAACACACACTCCGTTGCCCCTATATATCTCCTTACTCTTCTCTTGCTGGGTTTCAGTTCTGTGCTTGGGTCCACCTCCCCACTGTCCCGTAACACTAAGCATATTTAAGTTTGAAATAATTTAACACGTGCTGGTTTGAGCTAAACTTTAAACCCGACTAGCTATTACATCAAAAAAGGCTTTCCAGTTTCCGGGCAGCTACCAAACAATTTCAGTGAGTTGCCAAATGCCATCGAAACTGTGGAGGGGACTTTACATCCTGCTATCAGCACCACAGGCTTCAGTTCCTCTCACAGGTTTCCATCTGTTTAGCTAGAACTACAAGTTAGTCTTATATTATAGCCAAAGTTGGTTTTCAATGTTTTACTGAAGGCCAAGCAGCACAATAAGAAAGAAAAGCCCTCTCATGATGTCTAAACTAGCTGCTAATTGAATTTGTGACCGGCCTGGACTGTTTAGAGTTCAAATGCTAACCTCGCGTGTTCTGTACCGTGGCTGTTCCGTGTCTAAAACCACTTTTGTGTTTACATTGTGGACTGCAGAGTACTCAGTATGGGTCAGCATCCAGTCAATGTAGGTAATCTAAATAAAGCTGGTGGTTGTATGAATTAATGTACATCAGTTCTTTACAGTGGCAGTGCTGCCCATGGGTCGCCTTCTGTCTTTTATTTTTTAAAAGAACAATGCAGCTCGTCTCAGTGCTATTATTAGGACAACGTCGTTCAAAACTCAATTCACAGCAATTTGATTGTTGTTAAAACGCTTCAGGGCAACCCACAGTGTGCCCCACCCCAGCCAGCAAAGTTGTTCAGGTGCGAAGGCTACAGTAAACATGGTCAGAAAGTGTCCAAAAAGCACACATTCCGTGACCATTATTGGTGTGCTGAGTTATTCAGACTGATCACCTTCATTCAATGATCTCTGTCCTGATGGGAGTGGTCTCTTATCCACAGGGCTTGAGGGGTCACTGGTCTGATGAGAATGTTGTAGATCATGTGACCGAGCTGAACACCTTTGGGAAACCCATCACCCTACAGTTCCAGAGACTTGAAACTTCTGTTTGCTCTTGGTGGCCCAACACCTCACAAAGACACTGTATTCAAGTTTTTCTCTGAAATTATCACCTGTCAGACAGAGTGTGACTGAGTGTGTATGCAGTACGTGTGTGTGTGTGTGTGTGTGTGTGTGTGTGTGTGTGTGTGTGTGTGTGTGTGTGTGTGTATTAGGCTGTGAACTGGCTCTGCAGAGCTATAAAGATCAGTCCGGTTTCCAGAATGCAGCAGGATTATCTGCAGGCTTCACATTGCGCTGCAGTGCCCTGGGCCACTGAGCCACTCCAGCACACTGGCCTGCCCACAGCAAACACACACACGTCCATTATGCCTTTTTCATTCACGCCTCTCCTGCCATCATGCCGATTTATAAGAAACATTGCAACACACATTTACACAACTTTTACACAAGACTGCATTTAGCCAACATTTCTGATGTATAACTAGACCTTTTTTGAAAAAGAACAAGCTTGATGTTTAGGTCTCCAATACAAATTAACGTTAGTGATGAAGATTTGATAAATGGTTGACTCTCATTTTTGGAATACATGCCCATTACTGGGTTCTCTTTGAATACTCTAACATTGCTGCAGTCATCAGATCCCTCTGATCTTGGATGGGGTCTGAAGTGCAACCCATGCTACAAAATGTTCTTCCACATGTTGCGTGCAATTACATATTTCCACCAGAGAGGTCTCCAAATCCCCATGATGTAGCTTTAAGTCAATGAAGGTTTTCATCAAATATGGTTTTGAAATTTAGCATCTGTAAAAAGCCAATAGTTTTGGGAACTATTATTATTATTATTATTATTATTATTATTATTATTATTATTATTATTATTATTATTATTATTATTATTATTATTATTATTGTTATTGTGATATAATTGCGCATGTCCTTAAATAATCAAATATTGTGCTCAGAATGAATATCACCAAAACCTGGATAGTGTTTTAAAATCTGTTTTACCCTTTGTTATCGGTATTGGCCGCAGTGTATTGGCAGGTTTATGTTTTGAAAATTAATCAGTGCATTGTTAAGTTTTTGTATCATCTATAGTCGGGTTTTCAGTTTCCTTTGTAAATGAGATCTGTGATTTGTAGTTACTGCTACACTTTCAGGGCTTTCACTATGCCTTTTCATTGATGTACAGCTGTATATGCACTCACAAGGCTTTTGAAATGAATGTTTACTAAAGCTGTAATTAAACACACCAACTGCACTTCAGACCTCCTAACTGCCTATAAGGAGCAGAGTTTAAAAGTGCGGTGAAAGCAAAGAGAACAAACACGTTTAGTGATGAAGAGAGCAGTACTAAGTTCACACGGCCCTCTTTCCCTATAAAACTTTCTATAGAGGTGTGATTTATACACTTTTTTTTTTTTTCCAAAGTATAGTTTTCAGTTGCTTGTTTCTAGGTTAAAAATAATCCCTGATTTTCAATTTCCAGTGTTGGTCAGTAGTGTTTCAGCATGTGTTCAAGGCTTGTGCCTCCAAGCTACTATGGCCCAATCCCATTTCACCCCTTGCTCCTGCCACTCAGCCCTTATGCCTCCGTTTTGCATGTTCACTCCTGGAGGTAGGGTGTCCTGATGATTCTTGTTGAGAGAGAGAGAGAGAGAGAGAGAGAGAGAGAGGGTTAGGGCAAAGTGTTTGGGCTACGTGGCCTTCCAAACGGAGGTTTTTCAGAGTCTCCAAACAGTGTTGAGAAAAGAGGAAAAACGGGGAAGATGGAGCACAAGAGAGCAAAAAACCCACAAATGTGAGAATTTACTCAGTTAAAAATGACTATGACCACTGTATTAGTTTAATGACATTTCAATGTATTATGGTCAGTTTCTTCATAACAGGTGTAAAGAAATTACTAGTAGCTTGCTGATGTCTCAGTATCTAGCTAGCTAAATGTCCCATTCCACCTTTTAAATGGTGCAGCAATTACATTCTGGTGCCTCAGGCATCACAACTGCTGCTCCATTTAAGGTGGAACGGGAAAATTCAAACAAGAAGCTGGAGAACATCTGACTTCGGCTTCATATCCCTGAAGAATTAGGGGTGGGCGATAATGAATAATTGCCCCCTCTTTTGAATGATGCCCTAAATGTAACTAAAGCCCAGCAGTGAGGAGCTGAACTTTCCCCTCCTCTGCTGGCACTGCAGACGGGCAGGGTCGCCTACAGAGCGGCGCCAGTAGCTGTTAATGAAGTGATGCTCTTTTTATCTGAGGGCCCCATTTCAGAGGAGAAGATTTCAACCACTACCCTGTAACTCAGTCCCAAGGTGCAAGGGATGGGGGTGAAAAATAAAACCTGTTACGGTTTTAAAAGGAGTCTTCTGTAACACTCCACTGAGATTACCACAAATTTACACCTGGTTTCAAAGAGTCGGGCAATTCCATGCAAAACTGCCTGCTGCAAACTTGAGTAAATTGAGCGGAGTGTATAATCAGCCACATTTCCAACATATCCACCCTTTTTCTGCCCAGTCCTCCCATATTTTTCAGATGTATATGTATGAGGGGAAAGATTTTCTGTACACATGCATTTATGCTTGTACATAATGTGCCTGCAGAATGTGTCCTATCTACACCTGAAACTGCCAAAAAAGACTTACTACGTCTGATCCTGAGTGTCTGTGCAGTCTTAGAACTTCCGTACTTGTGAAGTGCGGTGGAAATCAGTCATCGTTCATGGATATATTGAGAGGAATTGCACTTGACGAGTGTCGTAAAAGTGCATTCATCGTGTGTTCGCCCGAAGAAATGGTCTTATTTGGAAAGTGACTCAGGGAACGTCTGCTAGAGCTGTGGGGGCACTGAAGCTATTGTACTTTTTTTGTCTCTTTTGTGACTAGACCTTGCTGTCAAAAGAAGGGCGAGTGTGGGCAGACTACACTCGGAAATGGAAATGTAATGAATACTGACGGAGGCTCATGCAAGCTTCCAGTTACCCACATCAACCCCACCACCTTAAAATAGAAAGTGAGACACCTCATAGCGCACCTGTCTGAACCTTATTAATCAGGCTTCTATCCGATCGTCAAAATCTCATTTACAGTGTAGAATAATTCAGCAGGTTTGCTGCCCTGCCACAATATTTGATTCAAACTTGAAGCGTGATGTTGACTGTACTGACACCGTATTAATTATCGATGCTCTACGTATTTGTAGCGTTTGGCTGAACATTTTGGAAGACTATCTGTTCACACTGGTGCAGGCATAGGCCTACTTTTGCTTTAAAGTCGTCCATTTCCTTACTAAAGGGAGTTCATGTTCACAGCGAAATCAAAGATGAGTGAGATTTTTTTGCTGGTAGAGGGGAAAATGGAGAGAAGTAATCCAGTTTGCCTGAAAACAAATGAAAACGATCGTTCAGCTGCAGCCTCGGTAATCCCCTGAAATAACAAGCTTATGGGCCAAAGCCTCCATAATGTTATCTGGAATCTTCCATACACTGGCATTAGAGTGACATCAAAGCTGGACCACTAATTCGTGGCTAACAAATCAATAGGCAGATGAGCCGCATTAATTTTTAATACATGGCACAGTGTAGAGGAGGGACCAAAGCCGGTGTTTGCAGGTCAGGCAGAACTTGGCTCAGATAGCTGGCTTGCTGTAGAACACTGAGCATTATATTTTGTGGCTTACAGCCTATTGCTTGTGTGCTGTGGGCGAACTTACCTTTTTTCAACCTTATGATATTTTTTTTGTATGTAATTGAGCAGAGAAAGTAATATTTACAAGTCTGCAGTGGGGGATGAAGTACACAAACCATGTACTTGAGTTAAAGTAGACACCCAAGGTAAAATATTACTCCAATAAAAGTAGAAGTTCCTCCCTTTTTAGACCTCCACTTGAGTAAAAGTACTAAAGTATTTACCTTCAAATGTACTTAAGTATAAAGTAAAAGTACTAAAAGAGTAATTCTGGCTCTGATGTCCTGTTATCATTTTTATAACCAGACTGGCTTCATGAGCTCATTTCAGGTGAAAGTCCTCCAGCGTCTCTCTTGGTAAACCAGTCTTTTAATAGAACGTCATTAATTAGTGATGCTGACGTCTATTAAAATGATCATAAGCACAAAACACTGAAGGTAAACAGTTTCCATCAGGGAGAACCGAGTGGCTCTGAAATCACTTTTTACACACAAGCAAAGTTTCAGTTTCAGATTTATTTACAACTTAGTTCCAAGTTTAAGTTGAATAAAAACTGGCTTTAAACTCAGGATCACAGATGAGCTCCTTTACTATGTTGATCTGTAGGCGTCTGTTCATAAACATAAACCAGCCCAAACTCATTTACTATAAAATGAAATGGTGTTTGTAGAAATTCAGAAAAAAGCCGCGTCAGTCTCGACTGCATATGTGGACATATTTCTATATTGAGCTCTATTTACACAAAGTTAGGTTAGTTCATCATTTATGTTGAACAGACTCTCCCAAAATTTGACGCTGCTGTGCTGACGTTGAACTGTATTGACGTTAAATTTTTATGCACACATAAACTAAAAGGAATGACAGATTCCACAAAATGTAGTGGAGTAAAAAGGTATCGGACTTTGAAATGTAATGGAGTGAAAAGTAAAAAGTCGCCCAAAGTGGAAAAACTTAAGTAAAGATACACAAAAAAAATACTTAACTGCAGTGACAAGTTACATTTTACTTAGTTACTGTCCACCACTGCATGTCTGACAAAGTGAGGGTGCAGTTTTAAATAGGGTGGGTAGTATATTACAGTGCTGTCCAAGGAGATAATTTGCACTGTATGACCAATAGTAAGTGGACATCTGACTATCACTCCTACATGAGCTTGAAGACCATCCCATTCCAAATTCATGGGCACTAATATGGTTACCCCTTACCTATAACAGTCTCCACTCTTGTGTGAAAACGTTCCACAAGATTTTGGAGTGTATCTGTGGGATTTGTGTCTCTCCAGTCAAAAAAGCACTGAAGTTGGATGAGAAGGCCTGGCTTGCAATGGACATTCCATTTCATCCCAAAGATGGTCAGTGGGGTTGAGGTCAAGACTCTGTGCAGGCCACTAGAGTGCCTCCACAACAAACTTATCAGACCATGTCTTTACGGACCTCGCTTTGTGGTTAGGGCTACAATCATGTTGGAACAGGAAAGGTGTCTTCCATAAACTGTTGCTTCAAGGCAACAAGTATTAACAACCCTAACCCTGAAAAACAGCCCCAGCCCATTATCCCTCCTCCACCAAACTTTACTGTTAGCAATATGCATTCTGGTAGGTAGTTATACTAGCATCCACCAAACTCAGATTTGTCCAGATAGTGAAACATAATGCATCTCTCTAGAGAGCACATTTCCACTGCTCCAGCGTCCAGTTGTGGGGTGCTTTACACCACTCCAGCAGACACATGGCATTGCGCAAGGCCATGGAAACCCATTTTATGACCCACAGGTCTTGTGCTGATTTTGCTTCCAGAGGCAACTTGGAGCTCTGTAGTAGAGGATCTGTGCACTCAGTTGTCCTGCTCTGTGAGTTTGCATGGTCTACTGCTTCATGGCTGAATATCACCATAATAGCACTTAGTTGACCAGGGCAGATCTAGCGGGGCAGAAATTTGACAGAATTTGTGATCCTATGACAGTGCCACATTCAAAATCACTCAGCACTGCAGTATGATCCATATTACTGCTTGTGTTTGTAGATATGCATGGGTATGTGCTTAATTTTATGCACTTGCTAGCATAGAGTACAGCTGAGCTTGCTTGGCCATATAGATTGAGAGAATCCAATTGCATAAGAAAGAAAAGTCAAAATAAAGTAAAATAAGTGAAACTTTCAAAAATTGAATATCAGATTTAACTGAAACATCCATTCCTACTAAGCAGTGAATTCTGATTTCCAGGATGTGGGCCCTTTTAATATATGTGCCTCCTTAAGATGTGTTGCTAAACTAGGTTTTGAAAGGAATACACTTGGGAAGTTTTAGGCCTTGTAAAGTATGCCTCATTAACTTCCATTGTAGTCTCATGACGAGACTACTGATGTAGTAAATTAGCTAGTCTGGACCTTGCCAACCAAACGGGACTGCCATGGGCAATCTGTTAACATGATCAAAAAGTAATAAGGTACCTATACTCTGAATAGCCAAACGCGTGTTCTTGTTTGTCTCTGATAAATGAACAAGGAGTAGGCATACAGTTTTGCATACTAAATTATGCAAGCAAATGACATCTCTAGAGCCTTCGTTTAAACATTAATTCACCTAACTAATTAACAAAACATTCATTTGTGTTGCTCATTTAGCAAAGTGACCTTCTACCTCCACTACAGAGTGTGCCACGTGTTATTAGTGCGCTTGTGATAAACAACATCTACAGCTCCTGTGGGAATAGACAACAATAGCTGAGAAAAGAAAGGAAAGAAATAATAATGAGGAGAGAGAAAGGAGACGAGAGGAGAAATACAGAGTGAGGAAAAAGAGCAGGGACGTAAAGAGAGAGAGAGAATGAGAGAGAGTGATTTGGACAGTATGGACATTCTGAGGTAATTAGACTCGGAGGACTCATAGCGGCCTGATTCAAGGACACAGCAGAGCAGGAGATGCCCAGATTCCTGCCCACTAATACAGCTATGCTTTATGACTTTATGGCTGACTTCTGGGTTGAGGTCATTCTGTGGCTTTTATACGGAAAACAAATATTGACTGATATATATTCCGAGTTATGAATTTAGTAGGTCCACCTACCTTGTAGGAGCACTCACTGTCCATTTTCCATCCTTCTTAGAGGTCTTGTTCCACACCAAGGTTCAAATTCTAGAATTCTTACTAGGCCAGTGCCCAGTTATGCTTACAATGGTGGTAAAATATCATTTTTGGCATCATTGATTTATCTTGGGCAAACCATTGAAAGATACCAGTATTCATGTCAACATAACTAACAATTGTGTGCTCCTACATAAACACCACATTATTATATCTGACATACACCACCTATACCTTGTAGACACCTGCTGACCCAACATTGCTTCTGAAGTCAAATGTATAAATACAGTTTGCCCCTCATTTAGCATTAACAGACTCTACTCTTCAGGGAAGGCTTTACACTGGATATTAGAACATTGCCTGTGGGATTTGATTGCATTCAGCCACAAGAGCGTTGGTGAGATCAGGTCCTGATGTTGGATGATTTAGCTCTGGATCGCAAACTCTTCCCAAAGGTGTTGGATGGAGCTCAATCAATAGGCCTCATTAGGCATTGGACATGGTGACCTTAGGCTCATGTATGACTAATCCAGAACATCACATTATGTTGGTAGTGTATTTCCACAAGTTCGATAGCAGTCAAATTGTATCGGTTTGCATTGTGTGTGCATTAAGACACTCAGTTGAAAGACGAAACCTCTTCGGGTCACGAGAAAGACAGTCATGTTGGCTACAGACTTTATCTGACGATTAGAGTTTTGTTCTTTCTTACTCTATTAATTGCAGTTCCATGGCCAAATTAAATATGATGACATGCTACAACCAAAAGATTTTTTCTGAACTGCTCTATTGTTTTTTGTTTCACAAAGATTGTTTTAACTTACAAGCCATCACTGTGTTACAGGTTACTGCCATTGTTTCTGGTAATGGTGGTAAACCCACCCACACCTTGATTGACCAAAGATCCTGGTACTGGCACAAGCCAAGTTCTCACTTGTAGCAATGAACACGAACAGACGAATCACACCAACATTTATTTTAATTGGACCAAACCTGACAAGTGTGAACACACTTGGAGTTGTGACCAGATACTCTTGCCATTGTAAGCACATGTAGGTTTACCATAACAGACTTTAGCACCGTCTTACGCTGTAGATAAGATGAGAAGATAGGGCTTTGTCATTCACATCACATGTGGTACATGAGGTGGAACGAAACATTGTACTCACGGTCCAGTTAACTCCCAAAGTGACAAACAATAAATAGAAGGTGCATAAAGGGGAGGACCGATAACGGCAGTATGAGGTAGAAGTATGAACCATGATGGATGGTATTGCTCCTTCTGAAATCCAGTCAGCTCCTTTGTCTTCTTCACATTGATGCAGAGATTGTTCTCACTACACCAACTCTCCAGGTGTTCCACCTCCTGCCTATAACCAGACTCATCACTATTTGTGATGTAGCCAACCGCTGCCGTATCATCCACAAACTTTACAATATGACAGCCTGGATGGACGGCTGAGCAGTCATATGTGAGCAGTGTACACAGGAGGGGGCTCAGCACACAGCCCTGAGGGGAGCCGGTGCTGAGGATGATGGTGGAGGAGGAGATGTTGTGGATCCTCACAGACTGCGGCCTGTTAGTCATGAAGTCCAGGACCCAATTACAGAGAGAGGTGCTCAGTCCAAGTGTGAAGTTTGTAAGCCAGGGTCTCAACGTGTTAAAGGCAGATGTGCACATAGAGCATACGGACGTAAGAATCCTTATTCTCGAGGTGGGTGAGGGCAGTGTGGACCACAGAGGAGATGGCATCCTCTGTGGATCGGTTTTTCTGGTACGCGTACTGATGTGGATCCCCAGTGACGTCGAATTTAGACTGTAGAATTTATTATCCATGCTCTGCCCCATCCATAAGAGAAAAGAGACCACCGTAGGACCATCTTTTCCTTGGGAGGTGGACCATTCTCTGAACAGTGGCGCAAGTTAGTTATCCTACTAATAATATTCAAGTAAAGATATTGCTAAAACTGAAGCAATATCCCAGTATGTCAGTAGTCATGTCAGCCTGGTATGCGCCTTCACACAGCCAGTCTCTGTTTAAGCTTGTAATAACAGCAGAACATCAATGGTGTATGAGATTTTTTTGGAAAAGTCATTTTCAAAGATAAAAATAAAAATAATAGGCCTGTGTACTTCTTCTTTTCCCCAACAACAATCTCGCCTCCCACGGGTTGAGAACCCCTCTTTTATAATGCCGTGAACTTCTGAGGCTGCTTCTTGTTTAATCTGAGCGCCCACTTGTGGATTTAGGTTCATAACATTTTTGTTTCAGAAATCTGGCGTTTACTGCAGTTATGTGGCCTACAAGCTTTCTTTGAATATTGGAAAATAATTAGGGCTGGCCTAAACAGCATTTTACAGGCTTTGAATACTTGCTGGTGTTTACAAATGCTTACCTGAATACTTGTTCTCTTTTCACAGTTAACCATAATTATTTATATTATTTTATTTATATATTTATTGCAAATTTATAATTTATTGCAAATTTTGCAATTGCAAAACAAGGAAATCTGTAGATTTCTGTAGAGTAGGTGTACCTGACTTAAACACCACTTTCATGACTCAGCGTCCCCAGCTGATGGCCAATTCAAATGTTGCTGTCATGGCATGAAGGCCCTAGCTTGTGGCCCAGTCAGTCTCTTTCACAGTGCAAAGACCCAGCTCACAGCCCAGTCAAACTTCCCTGTCATGGTATGAAGTCCCCAGCTTGCAGCCTAGTCAAACTCCACTTGTACAACACCTTTTACAGCAACTTTTAAAGCTCATGGCCTAGTCAAATTCTGCTGTCATGGTTTGAAGTCTCCAGCTTGTGGCCTAGTCAAAGTCCTCAGCTGGTGGCCTAGTCAAATATCGCTGTCATGTCACAAAGTCCCCAGCTGGTGGTCTAGCATGCTACTGTTCTCACAGCCTAGTCAGACTATACTGCTGTGGCATAAAGTCCCTGGCTCCCACCCTAAGCAGACTCAACGGTCATGGCACAAACCCCCCAGTTTGCAGCCTAGTGAAACTCTGCAGTCCCCAGCTTAAGGTCTAGCCAAACTCCGTAGTCATGGTGTGGAGTTCCTGGCTTGTGGCCTACTCAAACTCTGCTGTCATGGTGCAAAGTCCTTGGATCGCAGCCTAGTCAAACTCCATTGTCACTGCAAGTCTCTGGATGGTGGCCTAGTCAAGTTCCGCTGCCGCAGTAGAAAGTGTCCCGGGTTGTAATGTAGTCAAACTACAAGGTCTCTCGGTCAGTTCCCATTTGAGAGAGAAAAAAACTCTTGGGCCTGCGGGAAAAGTTCAAAACAAAAATAAACATCTCACAAACGATGCAAAACAAACGGACAGAAGCAAACTGTACTCTTTAGCTCTGACTGTTCACAATGACAAGGAGGAACACGGCATGAATAAGGCCACTGAAATAGAGGCATTGGTTTGCAATGTCATGTGAACCTGAGTCCGACACTCGGATAACAGTGAGTGTCCTTTATTCCTCTGGCTCTGCCCCCACTACCCTCTAGACCGTGCGGAGACAAAAGCAGATCAATTATGGGAACATGCTGCTATGAGGCATGGCCTTGTCATCAGAGTATGGGGTGGGCAGGCAAGGGCTCCCCCTCTTTCCCCTGCCCGCTGAGACGAGACCGTACTGCAGCAGCACATAGTGATTTTTACATAACATTAAATATTATATTGTTTGTCTGTATTTGTGTGTATTTTTGGCTATTGTATTGCTTTGTCATCCTTATGTTATTGTCCTTTATTGAGCCGACTGTGAGAACAATTTGAATCAGTAAACAATATGAGAAAAAAAAAATCAGTTTTAAATGAAGTGTACAGTCCTTTAAGAAGCCACATGAATCTATTGAGCACTCAGTACCAGACCGTGAATATAAGGACTTGTAACCAGCTCTCCCTGTTCAAAGAGACTGTCACCAATTCGTTCCAAGCTCTACTGGTCGGAACCAGACCTTGTGGAACCAAATCACTTACGTCTGCATCCTAACTGCTTGCCACAGCTTCAAACCCCATCAATAACCCTGCTCTTTAAAGGGCTCAAGTCATGGAAGACCAAATTATCACTTTTGTCACCTTTTTTAAAACTTTCACTAATCCCATTTCTTCGTTTTATCCTATCCCTTGTTTTTGAGTCACCCTAACCCCTTGGGACAGAGTTACAAAGGGTAGTGGTTGAAGTCTTGCACAAAATGGGACCCTGAAATTTAAATAGAAAAACCTTTGCTCATTAACAGGCTACTAGCCGTGCTCTGTAGGCGACTGGGCCCAACTGGATGGTGATAGGAGAGAAGGGAAAAGTTCAGCTCCTCACTGCTGGGCTTTAGTTACATTTAAGGTAACATGCCTTAATTAACCTAAGGGTCAATTATTTATTATCGCCCACCACTAATTCACTGCTGATATGAAGCTGAAGTCAGATATTCTTATTCGAATATTCCCGTTCCACCTTAAATGGTGCAGCAGTTACATTCTGCCGCTTCAGGCATTAATACTGCTGGACTATTTAAGGTGGAATGGGAAAGTTAGAAGAAAACCTACAAATAAATATTTTGTTCGCTCGTGCAGCCGTCCTGCTTTTTTTTTTTTTTTTTTTTTTCTTCTCATGACACTGTTTGGAGCCTCTGACAAACCTCAGTTTGGAGGGGCATGCAGCCCCAACACTGCACCCTGCCCCTCTCTCAACAAAAATCGGGACACCCTACCCCTAGACGTCAACGTGCAAAACAGAGGACTAAGGTCTCAGTGGTAGGGACGAGGGGTCGAATGGGATTGGGCATATATTTCAGATAAATATCATCGATATAGAATGTTATCTGCCTGTTCAGCCTACAGTAGTTTAGCCCCTCCCATTCGTACTGAAGTTATATGGAATATTTTAGCCTGAAGTGCTTTTGAGTGAGATACAATACAGGGAAGCTAATCAGAAGTCATTTATATTTAGAAAACGGATAATTCCAGTGCAAGAAACAGCTGATGCTGCTGAAAGTTGACATGTTAGGCATATACTCACATGCACAGATGCTTGTTTAGTCACACACACACACACACACACACACACACCCCTATTAAGCCACCTATCCTTCTGGGTCACGGGGAGAGCTGGAGCCTAGCCCAGCAGTGATTGGGTGGAAGGCAGGATACCCCCTGGACAGGTCACCAATCCATTGCAGTGCAGACATATACATTCACACCCACACATAGGGGCAATTTAGTGTGTCCAATTAGCCTGGCTGCATGTTTTTGTCGTCCTGTTTGTCCATTCCAGGCCCTTCCTGCTCTGAGGCATCAGCATTACCCACTGCGCCACCGTGCCGCCCTGTTTTAGTTACACCGTTTCTAAAATCTAAATGTAAAATACTTTGTATTTTATACCTGTGTTCATAAGTAAAGTAAGCCTCCAGTTTTGTTTGACCTGAGGAGTTTTTTAACAACTAGGTCAAAAGATAGGTTAGAAGATAACTTGGCTAACAGGCTAAACCACTCCTTCATTAATGTTGTGTTAAGTTTGGAATTGAAGCACTTACTGAATGATTCCGTTTAAAACTGCAAAATAAAAAAAGAAATGTGTTTAAAATGTCAATGTTTTTGGCAGATCGGCCTTAGTATCAAGTAGGAAAACTAATCTTTAGCTTGATGTGAACACAACACAGGAAATACAATTGAGATGCTAGTGGAAATTAGCATTATTATTAAATAAACACTGCTATATATGTTCATGGTTATATGACAACGCTGCTGTGTCTGATCCTCTCAGACCAGCGCAACACTGGTGAGAATGATCCACCACCCAATAGTACCTGCTCTGTAAGGGTCCACGGGGGTCCTGACTACTGAAAAACAGGGTAAAAGGGGTAACAAAGTATCAGAGAAACAGATGGACTACAGTCTGTAACTGTAGAACTACAGAGTGCAGCTATACAGTAAGTGGAGCTGATAAAATCGACAAGGAGTGTAGGATCAAGGAGGTGGTTGTAATGTTATGCCTGATCAGTGTATATCGTCATATTGCCCAGGCCTACTAAGAACACTCCTAATCTTGGATGAAATCACTAATTCACAGCCTCTAAAAGCACAGTAACAAAAAAACAGCCTGTTTAATTCTAAAGGAAAAAGTTGTCAAAAATATAGAATAAGCACCTTTTTAATACAGTCTCAGTGCCTGGCAGTGGGAACCAGAACTTCTCCAACCAAGCCCAGGTCTCCAGAAAGACAGCTGTTGTAATATGTTTATTCATTTATATGTCTGAGAAAATATTTAGTTGCAATGTTCCTGGAATGTGCATAATTTATGAACCCACTAACGTGGTGACAAACCACATTGCTTTTGAGTGAGTCGATTGTGTTGCTTCATTAGGCCGACGTCTCAGTACCTTCATCATACCACGCAAATACTCACATGCCTTCCAAAGAATCAGGTGCTTATGAAGTTTGTAGGACAGCCAGCCAGAACTATTCCTACCATATATTATCAGGAAAGGCTCCTCCTGATTTGTTTGCCAGCAGATTAGATGCGTTTCAAGGACTTGAATGACAACCCAAACCCGTGGCATCCTGCACTCTACTAAGGGGGCCATATGTGGTGTAACTCGACCACAGAGTATAGCCACTAATAGAGGGCATTTCTTTGTCTTTGGTTACAGCAACTCTACGGCAGGCTATGATCCAGGTCTTGACAGAGTGGTAACCTCTATTGATCCCCATCCGTTCGTCCTCTAAAAAGCTCCCAATATTGATTCTTAGATTAAACAAGCACATTGTTCTTCGTTCATGAACTGCTTTCACCAATGGAGCATTTTTAAATTGAATATTAGGGCGAAGAGTGAAGAACAAAGGGCAAATACTGCCCCAGGAATCTGCTTAGGTCTGGGATAGATAGAGTAGGGGGTGGTTGTTCATATTTGTGTTTTATTTATTTATTTATATATATATATATATATATATATATATATATATATATATATATATATATATATATATATATATATATATATATATATATATATATAGTTAACTGCAGTAGATCACATTTGTCTTATTTGCTCAGAATTGAGCCTAAAAGTCAAATTATACATTTATAAAGCAGTGTGTTTTGTTGTAACTGTATAGCCCAGTCCCATTTCACCCCTTGCCTCTAACATTTAGCCCTTAGGCCTTCATTTTGCATGTTCATGTCTAGGGGTAGGGTATCCCAATTTTTGTTGAGCTAGAGGGGTAGGGTGAAGTGTTAGGGCTATATAGCCCTCCAAACTGAGGTTTTTCAGAGTCCCCCGTCCCAAAATAAAAACGGCCCAAAATGACTTGGCAAAAAATCGGCGTAAAAAGAATCATGTGAGGTGATGAACTAACTAGTGCAAACATTGCAGCTGTAAACTATACAGAAAAAGTCTTAAAACAGCTTTCAAATGACCTAAGAATTCAAAGTGCAGGTGTGCAGTGACCGTGTGTGATCAGTATGTGGTAGATGTTGTAAAAGGTATACAATAGTCCAGGTAGATGTGGGGGGGGCCATCAATGTGTTCAGTTATCTGACCACCTTGGTGAAGAAGCTGTTGGAGGTGGTAGAATGGATACTCGGGTACCTTCTGTCAGATGGCAGGAGGGTGAAAAGTCCTTGACAGGGGTGGGAATGGTCATCAGCAGTGCTGGCAGAGGTGAGTAAAGACACCCTGAAGATCTGCTCAGCTATTGTCTCAATGTGCTATAGTATCCCGTAGTCTGAGACAGTGCAGTTCCCATACCGGACATTGAGACAGCTGGTCAGGGTGCAGTCTACTCGCCCCCTGTAGAATATACTAAAGATAGAAGAGGGGGAAGTTTGCTCTCTTTAACCATTTGCAGGATGTAAAGTAAACAGCATCTTGTTCCAGCCTGTGGAAATTCTTGCACAGAACAGTTAAACCATGCAGTTGTTCAATGATCTCCCAGTGTACAAAGACATCATACACTAAATATATGATAAACAAACAGAAACTCAAACGGATGTTTAAAAAACTTAAAGTACACTGTTCTTGTTTTGTGGTTCCTGCCATGTTGAAGTGACGCCATGGATTAGTAACTCAAAGAAGCTCTTGAGAAACTGAGTTTCCGAATGGCAGTTGGGCTGATGTTCAAATGGATTTTTCCCACTTGGACTTCAGAAACTTCCCAGTCCCCTCTTGGTCATGCAGGAAGCAAAAAAGACTAGCTTGCATAATCATTGTCACTCATTCTTGGTAAATCAGGACAGGTTGTTCATTATAATAATCTCCTTCCAGCATTTTGTGCTTTGAGAGGGAAACTCCTATAAATACATATGCAATGAAGCAGAAGAACAAAAGAGCAGTGATCTTACCATCATCATTAACCGCTTAGTCCAAATAGGGACGCAGTAGCAGTTGGGATCAGGGCCTTGCCATGGTAGAAGTGCTTCTGTGGTCTAAGGATCTTCAGAGCTAAGTCAGGAGCAATATGCTCCTGGTAGGATCTCCCAGGACGAACAGGTCTGGAGTGAAGATCCAGATTAACTCGATCCAAAAATCCTCCATGACAAAAGGACACAGAAAACCATGTGCCCTGCCAGGAAAGAGTTACAGGACCTAACCCTGGAGCCAGGCCTGGGGCTAGTGTTCCTCGGCAAGTGCCTGGTGGCTGGGCAGCGCACGTAACCCTGCCATGCTCAACCCGAAAAGGCAACATGGGGAGACCATGTGGGCCCACCACCCACAGGGTCCAGCATGGGGGACCGGTGCAGTACTGTATAGGCAGTGGGATCTTACACAATCTTACTATTAGTGATAAAAAGGCAGTTACCCATGTACAGTACAATATATGAATTGTAAAATTATATATAATATATAAAATAATGCAGTGATTTTAGATTTCATATTGCTTGTGGAAATAATGGAGGCCATGTTCTCTGGGTCAAAGAAGAAAACAACTCAATGTTACCAGTGTAAAATCTAAAATCCAAGGTCTGGTATGGGGTTTAAGCCCTTATGTCTTGTGGTGCAGGGGGTTATTAGCCTTTAGGTCTTGTGGTGTGTGTGGGGTGTAAGCGGTGGGGTGTAAGCCCTTAGGTCTTGTGGTATGGGGGGTATTAGTGGGTAACTTGCATGCCTGTAAAGGTTTTTTTTCAGTATGCCAGCACCAAGCCACATTCTGCATGTATTAAAACAGCATGGCTAGATTGGCCTGCCTTCAGCCCAGAACTAAAAATGTGTGCAAGATGCATTGAAGAACCTGTAAAGTTGTGCAGTGACTTGTATAACAGAAGAAATGGCAAAAACAACAGTCACTTTTAATGACACAACAGGGTTTGCAGTGGTGCAATGCATTAATAGGTCCTCCTCATGTGTAAAAGGGGCTGCAATTACAGCTGATAGTCTTCATGTGAATTGACAGCCATATTTTGTTCATTTTTATATCCAGTGTGCTGGAATAAAGAGCCGAAATAACAAAGTTCTCAGATATACCAGACACAACCTTTTTCCCTGAAGATTACTCACATTATTCATTCCGTTTTCTCCCTATTTCTTTCGTTTTGCCTTCCAGAAGCTTTTTAGCCTGAGGCAACAGATCCAGATCGGTACATTACGACATTTCAGATGATTAAGTGCTTTTTAAATGAGCAGAATGTTGTCTTGCTTTCTTCCCTTGTAAATTGCAATGTTCTTTCAACAAAAATAAACCATAAACCTTGAATAATCCAGTTGCTTGAGTTAGACAACTAACATTCAGTGCAAAGTTTTGTAAAATAAATGTATCTGTGTTGTTAAAACTGGGTCAGAGCAAGAAAAGGGTTTTTGCTAAATGTGTCATTTTTAAAAGGATCCTTCCAGTAAATGCAGTTTATTGAGTGTCTTAAGATATCAAACCCTTTTGTCTTACTCACATGGGACTTCACAAATTGCTTAATTATTGAACCAGCTAACATTTCAAAGACCACCCCTTTTTTGAGCATTGAATTTTTCATCACAATGAGAGAGAAACCAGTACAGATGAAATGACCCAAAACAATTTGTTGGCTTGTTCATTTGAAAGCACGGTAAAAGGCTTGTTCACTGTCCCTAAACCCTGGACTATATTGTGTGTGTGTGTGTGTGTGTGTGTGTGTGTGTGTGTGTGTGTGTGTGTGTGTGTGTGGTAATATATAGGTCTCAGATCAGATCCACTGTGTGATATGAGAGGGACAATTGGTCAAACGGTTAGAATACAGGATTCAGATCAGTAGTGGAAGTACTTCAGGATGCACAGTGTGCTCCAGTCACGCTCACTGCCACTGTGTTCTCTCTAAAGCTTACATAAATAATTGCCTAATGTGGCAGAATTGTGTTCTTGGTTTGCACAGGCTAGTGTGGCTTCTAGGCTGATGGACTCTAATGCGCATTTCTGTTTTTCTGATCGGCCTGGGGCGGTCACTGGTGATTTATATTAATAAAATAAGTGATCTGCAAATCAGTTTGGTAGTTAATCGAGTAATCAGAATTCTTAAAACAAGTCTAAAAATAGACTTAACACTAAAAAAGCATGCAGAGTAAGGATATTAGCGATTAACCAATTAACTGTTAACTGACAAACTATTGGTTTGCTAATGCGGTCAGTTAAAAAATGTTAATTGTACTATCCATTTCCTTTAAACAACAGTTCCTATATAAATAGGCAATTAAACATTAAAGTTGAGGAACATTTTTTAGTTGTATGCATGAGCGCACCAGTAGGCCAATAGGGTTGGTTCTGGTACATAAGGCACTCAAAATGAACCAGTTTAAAAAAAAAAATGTGTTGGGGAACTTTTAGAGAAATTAATGTCCACAGTGATGTCCCATGTTGAAAATAAAACTCCACAAGCGATACGACAGACAACTGCTTCACCCACGGATGTGGTGTACAGCGGCGGTTTTTGAGAGCTATTGAGGTGCAGTGTGGCTGCCCTGGCTTCGGCATTTACGTTAGTTTATGTATGTAGAAGAACAGGAGAAGAGAAAAACATACTTTACTTTTAATGTAAGTCAATGGAACCAGACAACATTTGGGCCATTACTTTTGGTCCATTCATCATGAAATTTGCATGCAGTGTGAAAAGCGACAGGCATTTTCAAATTATGTTAAAAACGGAAAAACAGAAATGGAGATACGAGGTTTTCTTCCAACAACATCGATATGTAACTTTCAATCTTTAGAAAAGAGAACTTTCAGTAGCCCATCATTATATAGACCATCCTACTGAAGTAGTTCAAACTGCTGCTACACAGTATAAAAAAAAAACAAAAAAAATTAATTAATGATCCACAGCTTTGATATTTACAAGGACTGTTATGATCTATTTAAACCCAATGCATTTGAGATAGTAATAAGCTAAATATATACAATATCATCATTTATAGGGTACTGTCTATTGGGAGGTGATGGTCTGAAACCCATCCATCCATCCATCCATCCATCATCTTCCGCTTCTCCGGGGTTCGGGTCGCGGGGGCAGCATCCTGAGCAATGAAGCCCAGACCTCCCTTTCCCCAGCCACTTCCACTAGCTCCCTGGGAGGGATTCCGAGGCGCTCCCAGGCCAGCTGGGCGATATAGTCACGCCAGCGTGTCCTGGGTCTTCCCCGGGGTCTCCTCCCCGGTGGACTTGCCTGTGACACCTCCCAAGGGAGGCGTCCAGGAGGCATCCTAACAAGATGCCCGAACCACCTCAACTGGCTCCTCTCGACGTGAAGAAGCAGCGGCTCTACTCCGAGTCCCTCTCGGATGACCGAACTTCTCACCCTATCTCTAAGGGAGAGTCCAGCCACCCTGCGGAGGAAACTCATTTCGGCCGCTTGTATTCGCGATCTCGTTCTTTCGGTCATTACCCAAAGCTCATGACCATAGGTGAGGGTGGGAACATAGATCGACCAGTAAATCGAGAGCCTTGCCTTATGGCTCAGCTCTTTCTTTACCACAACAGACCGGTAAAGAGCCCGCATCACTGCTGACCCAGCACCAATCCGCCTGTCAATCTCCCGCTCCCTTGTACCATCACTCGTGAACAAGACCCCGAGATACTTAAACTCCTCCACTTGAGGCAAGAGCTCATCCCCGACCCAGAGAGGGCTCTCCACCCTTTCCCGCGTGAGAACCATGGCCTCGGATTTGGAGGTACTGATCCTCATCCCGGCCGCTTCACACTCGGCTGCAAACCGATCCAGTGAAAGCTGAAGTTCACGGCCTGATGTCCCCAATAGGACCACATCATCTGCGAACAGCAGCGATGTGACCCTGAGGTCACCAAACCGGACACCCTCCATCCCCTGACTGCGCCTAGAAATTCTATCCATAAAAATTATGAATAGAATCGGTGACAAAGGGCAGCCCTGACGGAGTCCAACTCTCACTGGGAAAAAGTCTGACTTACTGCCGGCCATGCGAACCAAGCTCCTGCTTTGTTTGTACAGGGCCTGAATGGCTCGTAGCAAAGAGCCATGTACCCCGTACTCCCGAAGCACCTCCCACAGAATACCCCGGGGAACACAGTCGAATGCCTTCTCCAAATCCACAAAGCACATGTGGACTGGTTGGGCAAACTCCCATGAACCCTCGAGAATCCTGGAGAGGGTAAAGAGTTGGTCCAGTGTTCCACGACCAGGGCCGAACCCGCACTGCTCCTCCTGGATCCGAGGTTCGACTATAAGCCGGACTCTCTTCTCCAGTACCCTTGCATAGACCTTACCAGGGAGGCTGAGGAGTGTGATTCCCCTGTAATTGGAACACACCCTCCGGTCCCCCTTTTTAAAAAGAGGCACCACCACCCCAGTCTGCCAATCAAGTGGCACCACCCCCGATGTCCACGCAATGTTGAAAAGGCGTGTCAGCCAAGACAGCCCCACAACATCCAGAGCCTTGAGGAACTCGGGACGGATCTCATCCACCCCTGCAGCCCTGCCGCCAAGGAGCTTTTTAACTACCTTAGCGACTTCGGCCTCAGTAATGGACAAGCCTATTCCCGTCTCCCCAGACTCTGCCTCCTCACTGGAGAACGTGTCGGTGGGATTGAGAAGGTCCTCAAAGTATTCCTTCCACCGCCCAATGACGTCTTCAGTCGAAGTCAGCAGCACACCATCTCCACTATATACAGTGCTAGTGGCACACTGCTTTCCCCTTCTGAGTCGCCTGACGGTTTGCCAGAATCTTTTCGGAGCCGACTTAAAGTCACTTTCCAAGGCCTCACCGAACTCTTCCCACACCCGGGTTTTTGCCTTGGCAACGACTGAAGCCGCAGATCGCTTGGCCTGTCGATACCTGCCAGCTGCCTCTGGTGTCCTACAGGCCAACCATGTCCGGTAGGACGCCTTCTTCAGCTTGACGGCATCTCTCACCTGGGGTGTCCACCACCGGGTTCGAGGATTACCGCCCCGACAGGCACCAACGACCTTGCGACCACAGCTACAGTCAGCCGCTTCAACAATGGAGGAGCAGAACATGGCCCATTCTGAGTCAATGTCCCCCACCTCCCCCGATATCTGGTCAAAGTTCTGACGGAGGTGTGAGTTGAAGATCAATCTGACAGGTTCTTCTGCCAGACATTCCCAGCAAACCCTCACTATACGTTTGGGTTTGCCTGGTCTGACTGGCATCTTCCCCCACCACCTGATCCAACTCACCACCAGGTGGTGATCAGTTGACAGCTCAGCTCCTCTCTTTACCCGAGTGTCCAGTACACATGGCCGCAAGTCCGCTGACACGACTACAAAGTCAATCATTGAACTGCGGCCTAGGGTGTCCTGGTGCCATGTGCACTTATGAACATCCTTGTGTTCAAACATGGTGTTCGTTATGGACAAACTGTGGTTTGCACAGAAGTCCAAAAACTGAACACCACTCGGGTTCAGATCAGAGAGGCCATTCCTCCCAATCACACCCCTCCAGGTCTTACTGTCATTGCCCACGTGAGCGTTGAAGTCCCCCAGTAGGACAATCGAGTCTCCAGGAGGAGCACTTTCAAGCACCCCTTCCAAGGACTCTATGAAGGCTGGGTATTCTGAACTGCTGTTTGGTGCATAAGCACAGACAACAGTCAGGACCCGTTCCCCAACCCGAAGGCGTAGGGAAGCTACCCTCTCGTCCACCGGGGAAAACTCCAACATACAGGCGCCGAGTCGAGGGGCTATGAGAGCCCACACCTGCCCGCCGCCTCTCACCATGGGCAACTCCAGAAAAGAAAAAAGTCCAGCCCCTCTCAAGGAGATTGGACCCAGAGCCCAAGCTGTGTGTTGAGGTGAGCCCGACTATATCTAGTCGGTATCTCTCAACCTCGCGCACCAACTCAGGCTCCTTCCCCGCCAGTGAGGTAACGTTCCAAGTTCCAAAAGCCAGTTTCAGCAACCGAGGATCAGAACGCCAAGGCCCACGCCTTCGGACACTGCCCGATCCACAATGCACCGCACCCCTACTACTGCCCCTCCCATCGGTGGTGGGTCGATGGGAGGGGGGACTCGTAGCTCCTTCGGGCTGGGCCCGGCCGGGCACCATGAGTGAATGCCCGGCCACCAGACGCTCGCTGGCGAGCCCCTCCCCCAGGCCTGGCTCCAGGGTGGGGCCCCGGTAACCCTGATCCGGGCAGGGTACACGAGTCCTGCTTTGTTGTCCTCATAGGGGTGGTTATGGATCACACTTTGTCTGGCCTGTCACCTAGGACCAGTTTGCCATGGGAGACCCTACCAGGAGCTTTTGCTCCAGACAACATAGCTCCTAGGGTCCTTCAAGCACACAAACCTCTCCACCACGATAAGGTGGTGATCCATGGAGAGGTGGTCTGAAACCCTAAGTCCTAAATTTCAGTTTGTAAAAATATTACTGTTGTTGTTGTTGTTGTTGTTGTTGTGACAAAATACAACATTCAATCATAACACAAAATTTTACCAAATGTTTCAGTAGCGACTGTGTGATGTTAGCTAATTTTAAGCAGAATACTAAAATGCTAGACCAGACTAGCATTGACAGATTTAAAGAGCTGTATGCACATAACCATATTTTTATTAAAAACAAAGTTGTTTACTTGCAGAAAGTGTGTGTTTTGGAAGTGACAATTTTACCTTTTTTTTTTTTTACCAAAACTCAAACATACTAGCCAGCAAGTACAGCTTTGAACCATGGTACACACAAGTTTTGGTAGTGACAAATATTAATGTTTCATGCTGGTT